>NW_010325257.1:27954-128759 GCF_000700745.2 Antrostomus carolinensis | reverse complement strand
CCCGGAGCCTTCTCTTCTCCAGGCTGAAAATGAGTGCAGTTCTTCCTATTGCTGTTCTGTCTGTACTTTTTTTTCAATTAAAAAAATATTAGAAAGGCTTCGTAACTAATTATTGCTGTACTTCAAGCTGCATGTCTCCCTAAAGAGAGGTGCTGTAAATCAAGAGTATCCATAAAGTTGGCATACAGAATAAGCCAGGAACTCAAAAGCCTAAGATTTAGAAGTAGATTGTGAGGACATAAGTTAGCTGAGCTGAAAAATGTCATTTCTGCTAAGGAACAAGAACAGAGAGCTTCAGTTAAGGAGTAGGAGAAGCTCTGCAGGATGTGTCACCACCCCTTTTGGTGGTGGCACAGACCTAGATCAACTTAAATTCAGTGGAAAACTGCAGCCTTGGTATGGTTGTTCCTGTTTTGAGCTTCCTGAGTGTTTTCAGGAACAACAATACTGTTTCTAGGTACAGAAAAAAAAGGGAAGTCATGTGTGTAGACACTATATTAATTAGCAGTGATTAGTAAATAAGACCAGTTGAGGTTGGTCTGCATGTGAGATGTAGAATGCCTATCAGAAAGATAACAGGTTTCTCCAAATAGTGCCTATATCTCCCTATTTTTTTGACCTGGGGCATAAGCTTCAGTATTTCCATAACTTCTATATTCTGTACTCTTTATGTGGCAGTTGAAACTTTTAAGGGACCAGTTCACTTTCAGGTTTTTGTGTTTTTTTAATTCTCATAAAGAGAAATTTGGGAGTGTTTCAAGGTATTGCAGTGAAGAGACGGCTCTGGAAGTTAGGAGTTACTGTCCTACTTGTGCTTTCTAAGCAGGGCAATGTGGGGATGAAGGAAGTTGTATAAATGTATATGTAAGACCCTACAAATTAGACTTAGGTTTGTTGCTACTAAATTATTGTCAACAGTTTTTGTGTCAAATTTAAAGGAATTAATCTTAATGAAACAATACTAAAAAAATTGGGAAAATGAAGGTTTTATGAACCTTTTATGCTGGGCAAGTCTTTTTTTTTTTAGATACTATCTATGGTTAAGAATCTGTCTTTTGTGGTCAGCTTGACCTAAATTGTTTGACAGAGTTGTTGGTTTCTTCAGTGTTGTGCTGTGGCCTTAAGAGAGTCAAGTGTCATGGTAATTTGTGGTGTTTAAAATAAAAAGTAGTATCAAGTGATACTCGTCTTTTAGTCTGCTTATCAGTTTTGTACTTTGTCTAGTGTTAGTAGGGATCTTTAAAGTCTTCTAGGAGTGAGACAGAAGAGTGATTTTTAAAGTTTAATTGTATCCTGTTGAGAGACTACTTGTGTATTTTTGTTTGTGTGCATGTCTCTGAAAATATGTATGTATGTGCATATGTAATGTCTTTATTTCAAAGAAGTCACAAGTATTTGGGTTTGTGTGACTATTCTCTGAAGTGCTCTTTTTCTTGACTTGACTTTCTGATCTGTGCCAGCACACTTTCATTAGCTTTAGTCTTGGGAAACCTTTATCAATAGATTACATAGGGTCTCACAAGGCTGAGGTTGGAAAAGAGGCTGAGGTAGGGATTCTGAAGAGTTTGCTTCTGTAAGAGAACCTTTCCCACAAAGCTTGCTTGTTCTTGTAGTTTTGTGAGCGTGTAATACTTGAAATTTCATGTGAAAAGTGGAAATGAATACTTAATTTCGTTATAAATGAAATGGTCAACTTAAAAGGAACGCTGACATTCTCAATTTGTGTAGGAATTGGATAACTGTAGAAGTGTATGGAAATGTAAGGACAAGGAGGAAATGAGAATTGTGCGTTGATAGTTGGAGAAAGGTCTGTGACCAGGAGACAGAACCCAGTGCCCTAATATATAACTGGTTGATGTGTAAGTGGAGATGTGGACTACTACTGATGTTTGGCTTATTAGAGTGTGTAGGCATTTTTTAGTCTAGAAGTGGGACACTTGATAATACCTCATTGAAATATTTGGGTTTTTAATGCAGTACATAACTGTTCTGGTTTCCGACTGTAATGAATGTGGTAAGCATTTATCATTCTACCAATTAGTGATTCATTATGGTTAAATGTCAGTGTAGACATGTCTATATTCGAAAGTAGTAATCATCAACTTAGCTAGTCTGAAATAACTTTATATATACACTTATTGTATATATATTGTGCAATTGTATTGCACATTGTTCTTACCTGAATAGCTTTGTTGTGGGGGTGGTCCCCCCCATCTCTATCTGATCAGGAAAAGGAAGTTAAGGTCTCATGGTCATCTCAAAATGCACACTTTTAAAATCTGCAGGGGAAAAAAAAAGTGCCTGGTTAATGAGTAAAACTGTTGAAGAAGGTTCGTATTTGAAAGCACACATTGATGAGTGGTTCCCAGCGAGGCTTGCAAAGAGTACTTCCCAACAAGAGCATTAGAAGAAGGGGCTGTGCTCAATCACTAATTTTCACAGCAGTATTCAAGAATACTGCACAGTTTCTGCTTTCAAGTTAGTTGCATCCAAACCTTCCCCCTGTTTAGTGAAGCAAAAAATATTTAGATTTGGTTGAGGACTTCAGTTTCCAATATGAAAATATATTTACGAGATTTTTTTTTTTTTTTCATGCAATCAAAGAGAATTTCTAATAGAAATAGAGCAATTGCACAGGGTTGGTGGGTTTTTTTTGCTACTAATATGTTTATGTTTTTGTTTTCTTTAGTATCAGACATTGAAGGTGCTGATGGGTTGCAGCTCAGAAAGGAACATGCCCTCAAGATATTTGCTTACATCAATTCCTGGACACAAAGGTAATTTTGGATTGAGTTTGAGTGTTGATACTGGATCTCAACAGTAAGTTTCTCTCTTAAAAAATACAGTAGAGTGAATTGGAATGGGCAAGTTATTAATGTGTACCTAAGTCTTACCTGGGAGAGTAAAGGACATTTTACTACTTATAAAATAAAAATAAACATGTTATCCATTTTGGGCAAAGTATATTTTGAATCTGATTGGCATTCTGGATGCTGTAATAATTGTGTAGCAGTAAATAGCTATATTGCAATGACAAATAATATATTGCTGCTTTAACATGAAGTTTTCTGTCCTCCTTCTGTGGTGGCAGAGTAGGGTAAGAAGAATTTAAGAAAAGATCACTCTGAATGGGACCATCATGTTAAATTTTTCTCAGTGTCCTAATACTCTGAGTCCAGGTGAGAAATGATTGCAGCCCTAATGATCTTAAATCAACTACATTATTACTTTTAATCTCTTATTTAAATTACTGTTGTTGTAGTTGATTTGTTTATTTTTAAGTAGTTACCTCAGCTGTTCTGCTTACCTCATAGATGCTTATTTTTTTCCCAGCACAACAAATTGTATGGATCTTAAGTTTTAGAAAGAATCTCCAATAAGGATATTTGGCATTCAGTGTTCAGCAATGGTATCAAGACCAAACTGAATCATAAGAAATATTGGGAAAAGCATAGAGAATAAATTGGGAAACATTATTCTAGTATTTAGAAGACTCCAAAAGAAAAAAAAGGGATGTCACATTTTGGATACCTGCTAAAGCAGAATCCTCCTCTTCTTCATTCTGCCTTAAGAAGGCTCTCAAAGCAAATCCGTTATCTTCTGCAATGCTATTAGACACAGAGAAGGAATTTTGAATCAAAATAAACAGCAGCAACAGAAACAAGAATCCTGTCATTTCTTAACATGTCCTAGATCCCAGGTTTGTCTGAGAACAATTGTAACCTACTTGTTTTCCACATCATCATCATCATCTGTTCGCAGTTTTGTTATGTTCAACAGCTATAGCATGGCAAATCCAACCTGAAGAAAAAATAAAGACTGGATAACGTTTAACCCTTTATTTTCTTCTGGTTTCTTCTTACCTTCCGTATGCATAATTTCATACTACAAAAGAATATGGAAAATAGTCCTTAACCTGTTCAAAGGAGAGTCTCGCAAAGAGGCCACAGGAAGTGGAGTTTTAATTTGCATTTTAATTTCATGTCCTGTTTCTTCTCTGCCAGATGGGCTTTTGAGAGTTCTGCTTGTTTTGTGCTTGAGACCTTCCTTAAGAACTACTTTTTATTTTCTTACCTGTAGTTTAAATCTCTGTTTTCCTTCAGAAGATCAGTTGGCAACTCAGCCTGAAGAATAAATTTTTCTCCCATCTGCATGTAGTGTTTCCATTTCAGTTTTCTTCTGGAAATTGTTATGTTTATAGAAGTCATATTTGTAGCTTGCTCATTTTTTCTTAGATCTTTACTTTTTGGTGGAGCTCTTCAGATACATGAAGATATTGAGGTTTTGCGCATACCTCCAGCATGAAAAAATGTGTATTTGCCCAATAGAGAATTCTTCAATATTGGCTGGCATTCAAGTCCAGATATGTGAGAAGTATTCCCCAGACTTTGTTTTCGCCATTATTAAGAGTAATTTGTTAAGGACAAGTGGGGCAATAATTTATAGACGTGATGGACCTGTTGCACATAGTTTTCCCCAAGGATAAATGCTTGAGGATACACTTGGTTTTGCCTGCAATTTGTTGTTGTCATTTGTTAATATAGAAACACATTTGCAAGTAAGTCACAAAATCTGTTTTTCAAATGGATGAAGACGTTCCACTTGCGCAATATTAAAAGGATTTTTCTTCCTGGAGAGACTGAACGAAAACTTTTAAATGCTTCCATCACTGTATCTGTGCTGGAATTAGAGAATACTGCATGTTATCTTTAAATCTAACCCACTGGAAAAAAACAAGTCTATATTCAGAATGTATATGCTTTAGGAGCTGTAGCTTAAGGACATTTGTATTCCCTCAAGAGAGGCAGCACCCTCTCTCTGTCATAGTTCCGAGTTCTCTGTCTTTTTTTTCTTAGAAATAATATTTTATTAAGCCCAGTTTCTAGAATAAGTGCTCTGCAGAAGAATTTTTTAAACCCTTCTTATTGATTACTTCTTGCCCTCTCTTTTGCCTGCTAATTTCTTTCAGAAATGGTATGTGTAATTTTTGTATTATTTTAGTGTTTAAGACCTCTAGTAGTGGACTGGAGCCCATTGTTCTCTGTAACAGCAGAAAGGTCCCTACTGCAAGACAGCTGCCCGTTTATGTAGCAGTTACATCGTTCAGTAGAGTTTGGCTGAGAAACAACTGAGTCCACCTCAAAGGTTCTAATACAAGCATGTAGCCTTTAATTTTAGTCTTTGCTCAAGCACCCTTGCTTATTGCTCACTTTTCTTCTCTACGTTCTCCAGGATTTAGAACCTTTTTAGGGGAATATCCTCCACCTTTTGTCCGGAACGAGGAAGATACTTGTCCGGGAACATTTGCTGCTTCCATACAAACAGCAGGTTCTAGGGAGGTCTTGGGAGGTTTATGCACCCAGAATCTCTTTGGCTTACATAGTTATCCTTGCCCACAACTAAAGCTCTATTACAGAGTTCTCTAACATAATGATTTGATAGATTTTTTTTATTGTTATATTGATAAAGGGATGGTGTATAGTTTTCCTCCTTGTTCTATTCAATTCATAGTGTATCAGTAGATATTCAGAGGAATAATCTCTATGCCTACATAGTGAAGAACATGATGAAAATACTTGGTACTGCTTTTTCCTATATGGACAAAGGGTACTGATGTCCATGAGCTTTCTATCCAAATGCAGATAAAGGAGGTGAGCTTAAATACTCAAGTAAAAATAAAATTATTTTGCAGCTCTGGTTTAAAGATAACAATAATTAGTTCTTACACAGCTGACACAAACCATGTCAGGTGGTTTATTGCAGTAAATACCAATAGAGAAAAACAAATGAAGAAATGGATTCAGGAACACTGCTTCTTCAGTAGTACGGTGGCCCTGCCCCTAAGATTTCTTCTGTGTGTTTTACTCAAAGTAGCAGCTGCTAAACGGTAACAGGGACTTCACAGTTTTGGTGAGTGTTTGGAAATAATGGGATGTTCACAGGGTTTAAGGAAGGCTTTGTGACTCCCGCTTGCTGCTGGGTAGAGTCTGTTTCATTTAGATTTCCTTACTTTTACGGATCTGTCAAATATTTCATTGTTTAAAATGTTTTAATGTGAAGAATCCTTTTGGTTGATTACCTGTTATGATTTTAGCTACTTCAGGAGTTTTTATCTATTTTTTTTTCTGTTTTCTTACAGACAATGTCTGTGCTGTTTCAAGGAGTATAAACATTTGGAGATCTTTAACCAAGTAGTATGTGCGCTTATTAACTTAGTGATTGCACAAGTTCAAGCTCTGCGGGACCAGCTCTGTAAACATTGCACTATTAATATAGATTCAACATGGCAAGATCAGAGTAATCATGCTGATGAGCCCCTGAATGTAGAAAGAGAGTCTCATGAAGAAGAAAATGGAGAACGACAAAAACCTATAGAGAAAAAATTAGATTCTGCAAGAACTTGTATCCTGACAGAGGAGGAGTCTGCAAAGAACACTGATGCTTTTAGCTTATGGAGCACTGACGAGAAGGAAAAGTTGTTGCTGTGTGTGGCAAAAATTTTTCAGATTCAGTTTCCTCTGTACACTGCTTATAAGCATAATACTCATCCCACAATAGAGGTATATCTCATCTTTATGTGTATATTTAATTATTTTGTGACAGGTTATTTGTTCTCGTTAATGAGTAGACTGTGCATGTTGGGTGATAGTTGCTTTCACACAGGATGGGCAAATTCAGTTCTCCTGTTGACTTCAGTAGAACTTTTCAGAGAAACTTTTTAAATGACACATACTCTTATACTTTCTTTAAAATATGCTTAATTGTTCTAGGTAATATATTGATAAGTGTTGGATGGAACTGTACACTGAATTATTGTACTGTTTAAATAATAGGAAGGCAAAAAGGGGACTATAGCGAAGCCTTTCTTCTGGAAGGTAATCCATTAATAGTTTACTAATTTATTTTTATTACAATCTATGATTCTAGAAGCAAAGCTTCATAAACTAAACTTTGTGCAAGACCAAACTTACTTGTTAGAACAGCTGTTTAATTGCCTGGAACAACTGAACTCTGCACAAGTAGCTTTGTTCTGCCATGCTGATTTTTCTGTGATATTTGTTACGGCTACTGTTCACATTTTCCATCTTCTGAAAAAAACACCAAACAAAATTTTCAGAAATCCTGCAATGTTTAATTCATATTTTCTGAAGTAATATGATGGAGTTAGCATTTCCTAGTTGAAACAATATAGTTCTTGGACAGGTTGAGTTTTGATCCAACTTGGGGTAGTCTCATAACAAATAAACAGTTCTCTTACGATATTTGTATGCAAAGAAGATGTACATTTAGCTATATGAAGAAAACTTCTATCCAGCAAACTTTTGAGAAAGTCAGAGAGGAGAATTAAACTACAGTTAACCCAGTCTTTTTTATATTTTTTTAGAGAGTTTTATGAGTTTTGTTGAAGCTCTGAGTGGTTAAGTTTGCTTTTATACTAAAGTCCAAAACGAGATGGTACCAAGTCATAGATAATTTTCAATTATGTATGCTAGAGATATCACAAGATATAATCAATTCTTCTTGAATGAATCCTGCCATATCTGACAATAAATCTACTTAAAACCTGCAACATAATAGGTTTTTTGGGTGGGCTGGATTTTATTTTTTTGTGTTATTCCAAAACATATGGGCCTAAGTTAACAGAGGTTGTTTCACAAATATATGTGTGTAGAAAAATGGGGCAAAGTTAGGATTTGTGGATTTCAGGTTTCCCATCATTCATTTTGACCTGCCTTTTAAACTTTCACCATACATAAATAAATCTGTAGTTCTGCAATTAGGAACTGTAGAAGGTAGATCTATCTTAGCAGTTAAAAAACAAACAAACAAACACAAAAAACCAAACAAAAAGCCCAACCAAAAAAAACACAAAACCCACAGACCAATGACTACTTAAATGACTTATCTTTTGTACTCCTGTGGGACACCTACTGAAACTAGCTTCATAGGAATATGCAGTGACCAATTCTGGAACAGCTCTTCTATGTATAAGCACACTTACATTAATTTAAAAGAAGCATTTTTTTTCTTCCAATTTCACTTCCAAATGATAAAATGAGAATCTCAAAGTGCCTGATAGGATTTCTTTTTCACTTGATGTGCAGCTGTGAAGTGATTGGACACAGATATGCTGTAGGTTGCTGTACTGTGACTGGCTATCACTATAGACATACTAGTGTATGTGGTTTGTTGATCATTTAAATTATTGAATACATTAATTAGGTATCCGAAAAACTTAAAGGGAAGCTGAGAATGAAAAACACTTTCCTGAGGTACAGACAAGTGAGGGAGAAATCTTTTACTGTTCTGCTAAACTTTTTGTGTTCCAAGCATGGATTATGGAGGTATGTTAGCCTGCCATATTTGTTGTGTAACTTTTCCTTTTTGGGGGGCGATTTTTTCATTTGCATTTAAAAGGTCCCAGCATCAGTAATTTTTCTCACAAACTGAGATATTTCATGTTTAGGAAGCCAAGGGACTAGTGTACTAGTAAAGTTAGCTGTTTTAATGTCAAAACTTTCTGCTACCATGAGTAACTAGTTTACTGAGGTTTAGAATTTAATTTTGGATTTCAGGCTAGAGCACATCTTAGTTGAATTGAGACAAGTCATTAGCCCCAGTAACGGGAGCACTTTTTGTTTTAGATCAGGCTTGGGCTCATTCCTCAGGGGATCATAAAATAAAAATCCCTGTTTCAAGTGTATCATCTGTATTTATAAGCTAAACAGATTTCTGAACAGACCAAATCTGCCAAGAATTTGTTGGGAGAAGCTGGTGTAGCTCTCTCTTGCCCTCTGAGCATTTATTTTGCCCTGGAAAAAGGGAAATTTTCTAATGCAAAACAGATTCCAAACTCTACTCTCACTGACTTCAGAAATTCCTTTTTCTAGGTTCTTGAGATGAATTTATACAATTCCATTGAGTCTTCACGTCCAGTGAAGTTTCACTTTGCCTAGAAATGACCATTTAAAAATTTCCATTAAAAAATCTCCAATGTAAGGCTTTCACATGGTATTGTTACCTTCTGGTAAGGATTGGCAGTCAATATCACTGTTAGCCTTTGCTCTGTATATACCTCCATGATCTTTGTTTTTAATGACAGCAGACAGAAGACAAGTCTTGAAGCCTAATCCTCTTATCAGGTGCTTGCCAAAGCCATTTTACACTTGACCGTCTAGTGGAGAAGAAAAGCATTTGTGTGAAAGTAGGAGGTGTTCCCTAGTTCAGGAGTTCACAAAGTTGGATGTAAATGAATAGCAAAGCAAGATTTGTTGTTACTCAGAAGGGCATCTGCCTGTATATCATCCTGTAGATTCTTTCCTTAAATTATATTGGCTGAGAATTTTTTTGTCCCTTACGACATTTCTGAAGTGAGAGAGTGAAGACCATGGAAGCCTGATTGGTAGCCAGAAGGGCTATGTACTCTTGACAGCAAAAGCTACCTTGAACTAGTGGTCTTGTAGAGGACAGAAATGTCACAGAAGTGTGCTGTGCATGAGGACAGTGAAACCACATCATGTGGAAGTAAATCGAGCTTATTGACAAGTGTATAGGCTTGAATATCAGTCTATATAGACAGAACGTTTGTCTCAACTTTTCTTAAACTGATGAGAAGCCTAATGAAAAATGTCTTTCTGCTAAGTTTGAGTTTCCAGAACAGAACAATTGGTTGCAGTCAGAGGTCAGCCCACTTTAGGACATAAATATTAGAGGGGGTGAATTAAAAAAAAAAAAATAATTGTGAAGGTAAAGTCTGGAAACACCATTTGGCTCTCTTGAAATCTACCAATATTTTTTGTGCCCAGGGAGAGAGGCCTTTCTTAAACAAAATTAACTGAAAATATTTTTATAAACATGGTTTGTTGGTTTTTGAGGCATGTTCGTTCTTTAGAATTAGTTAATGATTTTTTTTTTTTTTTTAAATGTGCGGGGTATCTTTTAAGAGATCTTGCATACAGGGTAGTTCAAGATTGTATGCCCTATTCTTTTCCTACTTAACTCTGTGCAGCAAGTGTAATACCTAGAATGGACACTTCAGAGGGGGAAAAAAATCTAGAAAATGCAGGCTCTTTTAAGAGGATTTTAATCCTCTAGAGAAAGGAGCAACAATGTAAAGTGCACTCCTGAACTTTGCACTGTCTCAGAATTAACAACGAATCTGAAGGGAGTTACCCAAGCATTTAGCAGTTCTTGACAAAGGATGAAATGGAAGAGGGGAAATAACCTCTGTTGTTGAGGTGTCTGTAATCCCTGATTCTTTGGAATCTTGCTATCTCTGCTTCTCCTTTTCAAGTAAATATTTTCTTGGAAGATATCCCTAATTAAGTGCCCTCCACCAAGATTGTGGCCATGTCAGACCTCAACTAGTAGATTTTATCTGAGGTAGTTATGTTTTTTAATGCCTTATAGAGTCCCATGAGGAATTCTTTTATTTCCTTATAAACTTGATCTTAAGGAATTCCCAGTCTGTTATGTTTCAACATCTGCAAGAACAGAAGTCACATTTCCAGACTCAGTCTTTCACCTGCAACACTTTCAGTGACCTTTGCAGGGCTTGTGCAACAGACCTCCATGACTTGTTGATTTCTGTCTTCTAAGAACTGTAGTTCACTCAACAACAAGTCTCTATTTTTAAGCAAACTAATGAAATTTCTCACACTATTTCTGCAGTTTTCATGAACCAAGCACTGAACACCTTTTCTAGCTACTTCAAAACATACCACCTACTGGCTTCAAAGCTGTTTTAAAAATAACTGTTAGAGTATCACGAGTTCAGGCATGACTTGGAGTCCAGCAGAAGAAAAAAAGAAAATAAATGCTTAAATATAATATGAGCATATTGAATAATTCAAAATGTTTGTATCACACTTAATCCATCCAAAATTGCTTGCCTCCAGCATCCTCTGGTACAGTTTTAAGAAGCTTACTCCTACACAGCTATTTGAAATATATTCAGGAAACTTAATTTTAAAAGTTAACTTTATGTTAAACTTACATTTGATTTGTGAATCTGAGAACTGGGTGTTTGGCATGGAGGGATGGGAAGGAGAGGAATGTATGCTGTAACTACCTGCAGGTATCCATGGCAGTGTTGTGGTTTTACAGTCAAGTTTTACGATATCTTCCAAGCCTTTTTGCCCCCAGCCACATGCAAGATACGGACAATATGTGTAACAGCCCTAATAAAGAGAATTCCTGCTTTATACTGTCCAACAAGTGGGTGTTATGAACATTAAAAAGAAAAGCTGTTTTACCAAACCCTTTTCAATTTATTACTTCTAGAAAATAGATTTTTTTTTTGTTGCAGCAAATAGCTAACAGATTGACAGAGTGATACAGTTCCTTCCCCCTCTTTAGTTAGCTTAATCCTGTAAAGAGTGTTAGACACTTATGTTATATGATGTGTTTTGTTATATGTAAAAGAATATAATAGTTGAAGTTAAGGAATTTTCATATTCTGATGGGAATTAATAATTTGACAGTTTAGCCCCTTAAATCGTTAAATGTAGGATTGTAGAACATCCTAAATTTCATTTACATTCAGATGTTTGGTTATGTCTCAACTTTATGCAAAAATTGCATTCAAAAGTACTTAGATTGGTTCATTCTGTAATTCTCAGGCTGGTGTGCAGCCAGTGTGCCAGACTATCCCCTTTGCAGTATTCCTGTTGAAAAAAATTGGTGATCTGAAAGGAGGTGGGATTGAAGAATGACCTGTTAATCGAGCGATTGAGAGCCACTGCTGAGATGTTATCCTAAGTGTATGTTTGTGTACTTACAAATACATTTTAACAAAGGTAAAACGATGAACTGGAAAAGTATGTTTTGCGATGTTAAAGTGGAGCAAAACTTGAGTGTCTGTCATCTTCTAAATTAGGGTTTTGGTATTTTCTGTTAGTTGACTGTAATATCTGTTAACGGCAAGTTGTTTTTTGTTCTGTAAATATGTTTATTACTTAATTTATTTTTTTTTTCTTTTTAAACAGGACATTTCTGCTCAAGAAAGCAATATATTAGGGGCGTTCTGTGATATGAATGTAAGTTGTTCATTTTTAAATAGGTGCACATTTCCCAGAAACTTGAAATAGCCATGGTCACTCCTCTGTATAGATTGGTGTTATACTTATATAGCTTTTGAATTTCCTGTATGTCTGAAAGGATCTAGTATTGATTGTTCAAATTGTTGTTGTTTTTTTTTTTTCTATTTCTAGGATGTAGAAGTACCATTGCACTTGCTTCGTTATGTTTGTCTGTTTTGTGGAAAAAATGGCCTTTCCCTCATGAAGGATTGTTTTGAGTATGGAACCCCTGAGACACTGCCATTTCTTATAGCACATGCATTTATCACAGTGGTATCTAATGTAAGTATTGTCTTTAAATTGTTTAATGTTAAACACAAAAAGTAAAAGGACTGGAGTCTGGAGGAATTCTGTAGGACCAGAGAGGGAGAAAAACATTGTAAGATTTTTCCTTGTAAGGAATGTGAGATTTGCTGGTCCACTGAGCATTTCATTATCCAAACCCTATACATCTCCTGTAAGCTCACAAGTAGTTTTGCAAGTTTGTACCTAGATATTGGGATTGTAACAGCTCTAGAAAATGTCTGTAGGAATGTTGTCAGAGGTAATTTCTGTCTCTGAAATTGTGTCATGGAAACATTTTAAGCTTCTTCAGGCTATATTAACTTTTTACCTATTTCCTGTGAGGCTCAAAGGAAAAGCCTGTGCATTTCTTCTCAGTTTCCCGTGATTTTATGTCGTTACACATATTTGCAACATAGAGGTAACTATCTTTCATTTTAACTTAGTTTTAGAATACATATCTTAATAATGTCTCCATTTTGAAATAATAGTGATTTTTGACTAGCAGAATTACAAATTCATGGCAGTGGAGATTCAAAGGCGATTGGTGATAAGAAATAAAAACCAGTCTCTGAAGAAAGACATACGAAGACTTAGTGTAATGTGAGAATGTGAAGTTCCAACCTCTCTGTGGATGTTACATGTAGACAAAAAGGAAAACAACAGGTTGTTACACCTTCTATGGACCAAGTTTAACATAATTTTGACATTGATTGCAATTTTAAATACTTAAAATCAGATCCTTCCCTCCACATCTACCTTCCTTCCTTGTTGCTGTTACTGACCAGCCAAGATGATGTTCTAAATAAGTATTGGAATATGTTGTGTAGAGGGAACCAGTGACTGAAATAAAGCTAGTGTTGGTGATCTCTATCACTCCTGATCCTTTTAGTGTAATGGTTCTTAACTTGTAGGTCAGAGAACAAATGAGTAAGGCTATGATATGCTCCGTTCTTGTAAGCTTGCACAAGAGGATTGTTGCAGGACCTCTGTATGGTAAATTGTGAAGATATGATCTCTTCTGGCCCTTTCTGGATGAGCTGATGATTTCTTCATCTCTAGCTGTTGTCAGCGCAGCCTTCATCAAACCATCTGCTGAATGTATGCTCTTGTATGTTAGTCTGGTTTAGAATTAAATTTTGGTCATGGAACCAGACATTTTTGCACGTCTGATTTTTGTTTTATTTTTTAGTGGGAATGGGCAAAACTGTTCTGAACAATGAGTGTCAGCTCCCTGTCACACCAGCATTTTTTTCAACTGCAAATCCTATTTCCTAGATATCTCATTCCAGTGCATATTTATACACTGCATCAGCCTTTCTTCTAGGTTCTTTTTTGAAGTCTTTATTTTTCTCCACATGAATTGTTTATTCTTTATTCCTAGTGATATGCCCTGATACAGAATACTTCTCAGCAAAGTTTCTCCTTTCAGATACTTACTTAGCAACTTTGCATTTATCTTTTGTTCTAGTAGGTAATACGTTTATCTGTCTCTTGCAGCTATTTTAGATGAATTCTATGGTTATACCTGCCAGATAAAATGAAATTCATCCCCAACCATAACCACAAATACTGTTTCTTCAACCTCTTCCAGCATTGTATCTTTTACCGTTCAACTAGAATCTTTCTTTTGAACTCTGTCTGGTTTTGCTGACAAATCTTTGTGAGTTAGAGGAAAACTGTTCTGAAAAAATGTTATCTTTAAATTTTATGTGTCAGTTCACTACAGAAAGTGTAAGAAAATGCTATATGTGTAATTGGTTTATTCATCTACTTCCTGCATTTTGGTGCCACTCACTATACTTGTCAGCAGTGCTTCTGGCTTTCAAGTGCAGTATGTTTATTAGTTCTGAGTGAGGCAGCTAGGATTTTTGACAGAATACATTTTACCTTGCTGATACTAAAAAAACAAAAAAGATTTTTCTCTATAATGGTGACTAATTTTGATGTAATGTTCCTCTTTCCTGTTTCTTTTTATATCATCCCACTTATGTAATTCATGTAACATAGGTAAATATAAATAATTTAATAAATATTCCTGATTGTGAAATTATGTACCAAACTCCAATAAAACAAGTAGAGACATTCACAAAACTGTATTTTTTGTGAACAAAATATTGGTGATCTCATTAAGAACTCTACTAATTTTATCCCAATGCATTTGAGTTTATGAGAGTTATAGATAGTGAATTTATGAATGACCCTCTCAATAACAGCTCAGTGAACAGCTCTGCAATGTCAACTGTTAACCGGTTCACAACGTGTAAAGCCAGAACCATAGTGTGTAGTAGCTCCTAGATAGGTTTTCACAGTCGTACCAACTCTTGAAAATGGCACTTAAGTAGCCATTGTTGTAAAGACGACTGGAAATACCCATGCTGGAATTTATTCTGAAGACTATGAGATGAATGGGTTGTTTAGCGACTACCTTAAGTTTTTCAAAAATATTTTCAGAAAGATTGTAGTGTGGATGAACCAATCAATTTCTCATTAAAAGGTGAGGCTTAGTAGTAAGCTCTGGGAAGTTGAGTAGGTGAATTTGGAAGCAGTTAGCTGAAGAAATAATTTGCTAACAACCAGTAACTTCAGCTTTTAATAGACAAGGCTGCTTAGTGTCCTGAAAAGTATTTGCTCTGTTTCTTCCACAAAGGGAGGTGAATATCTCCTTAAGTGCACTCTACAGGTGCATGTAAGAGAAGACTATTACCACAAATTAGTAAAGACTGTGGAGAACTGAGCTACTTGCTTGTGATTACTGCTGTCTCTTTTATGTAGAGGATATTAAAATTATTGAAAAGATTTGAGTAAATGTCTTTTTACTCTCATTTGAGTAAATGTCTTTGTCAGAGAAGCTTATGTTTGTAATAATAAAGCCAGCAAATGTAATGTAATGCAATTTACTCCATACAGGGAGTTGGCTAGTTGGCACTCTTTTTCTCCAGCTCACGGCTCTGCAAGATGCTTTATTAGCAACCTGTATTGTGGTAGGACTGACTGTTCCTTCTTAGGGTATTTCTTAGTTGTCTATTTTAGTTAAATATTTGGTTCCTCCTTTCTTCCTACATATCTTATTCCATGCTATCTGCTCAGTTTAACTACCTGACGTGGTGTTGGTCTCCTTAAAAAGCTAACAGATGCAGAGAAGTCCCTGACCTACAGCTTGTTCTTTGGAGGGTTTAAACCTCATTTGAAAAAGCCTGTCATTACTTCATTCTGTGTCATTTCAGATTTGGGGATGTTGTGGAGGAGTAACTGCCCTCTCAGTGGAGATTAATTAATTGAAATAATGCTGATGGTTTCCAAAATGCTGGTTTAATTTTACTGTATGAAACTTCCAAATTTAAGTCAGAAGTAAGAACTGAGAGCTGCAAGTTGAGAGATGCACTGCCTTTCAGAAATGAATTGCCTATGATAAAGAGCAAATAATAAAAAAACTCAAAACCTCTGAAGTTTGAGACTAGACCAGATTCAATAAATACTTTGTCTTGAAAGCAGATGGAAGCAAAAAAAGTATCATGAAAGTTGTGGATTTTAAACATAATTTTATATATGTTATTTTTATGTCATTTTATATATGTTATTTTATGTAATTTTCTTTAAATAACTTAGTATATTTCTATTTGAGTTCATGATGAAAATTACATTTTCATTTTTAATATGTGATATTGTCTATTAAATTAATTCTAAGGATGAAGGTTGTATGTAATGCAAGTATACAGATGAATGAAATGGCTTGACAAGTTTGAATTACTACAGAGTGAAAATTAGTGTGAAAGCTATAAAAACAAAATTAGAAAAACTTTTCCTACTTTTATTTCACAAAGAAATCTACTTTTGTGTTTGATACTTGCATATGAAAAAGAGCACATCGTTGTGCTAAAAACCAAATTGTGTAAATACAACAGTGTCTTTGTCATCCTTGCAATTCCTTGTCAAATCAAAATGGTATTGAATTCTTCTTTCTAGAACAAGCATCTTCTAGTTATGCTTTCTGTCTTTGGGATGGTAGCATTTTTTTCTTCTTGAGACTTTCAATAGGATCAGAAGCTTATTCCAAATGTAGTCTTTTTTGCAATGCGAAGATTTGGCTGGTTTGTCTTGCAAAGTAGGTTAGTATTGTTACTGTGTAGTGTTAGCTGCACTGCAAAAAGTAAGTCTGAAAATATTTTTTTCAGAACTGAGTCAGAAAGTTACTTGGCTTATTCCAGAAATGTTTAAAATAAATGCTGGTAATACAGTTTTACTACAGCCTAGTATTTTTTTCTTCTGGCAAGAAGAAGAATTTTAGATTTTCTGCCTACAGAATCTTCCAAAACCCTGGGGAGAATTTAGTTCTTAGCAAAGATTAAACATTCTTTTAAGAACAAACATGGAGTTGTAAATTGGCATGACAGCTTTGAGTGACTGATGGTGTTGGCTATTCACAGGATTTGTGTTCACACATGATTAAAATTATGTGAATAATAGTAACAGCTGCTAATGTTTCATCTGTGCTGGATCCCTTACCTGGCAGGTAGTTGTCTCTCTGTAACAGGTTTAACAGGCTGAGCATTCCTTTTTGAAATGCAGATGGAACTTCTCACTTTGCCTGTGTAAGTGGTTTGGTTGGTCCTTGTTTCCTCACAGCGGTGTTCAAATACCTGTTTCAGGGTGTTTTTTCCTCTGCATATATTTTCTTCCTGCATACAGTTTTGCAAAGGTGATAAAGGCAGAAAGGTAAATATGGGAATGTAAATACCATAGTAAAAAACCTGTGCTTAATCACTGGTTATAAAGCATTTTATAGGATATATAAGCCCTAAGAAGCGGAACATCAACACATGTCAAATAATTTTACTTGATTTAGCAGCGATTTGCAAGGAACAGAAATAATAGAATCATTTTCTTGTAGACTTCAAAGACAAAGGAAAAAGAAACCCTACAAGGCTGAGTAGCTGTTTTTCTTACTGAAGAAAATACAGAAAATTAAAAAATTAGACATCTTGGCACTATGGTACTATTTATACAAAGTTTATATTTTACAATTAAGTAGAAGAAAAGATGCAACTCCGTTAAGTCAAAGAAATATTCATCAGATAGCAGCTTTGAAAATTAGAGAATTAAGAATTTGAAAGAATTTAAGTTGAATTAAAAACAATAATAAAGCCTTTTTTTTTAAAGTGGGGTTGCATGTGCAGATGTACCAGCAATATTTTGGTTTTTACCATTCTCATTAAATGTAATTAATGAAATTTTTATCTATTTATGTTTTTGCATTATAGATCAGAATATGGCTACACATCCCTGCTGTCATGCAGCACATTATACCTTTTAGGACTTATGTTATCAGGTAAATTTTTCATTTAAGAATTTTTCTTGTGGGACTTTTTGATAGCACCTCTTTGTAATTCCAGATTATTCACTTTTAATTGTTCAAGTTGTTGCTCTGACTGTATAATTTCAACAAGGAGAGTGAAAGTAACATTTAGAGTTAGTTTGGGCAGCTCCTTACATCTGTCTGATTTCAATGTCAATCAGATCAGTCTTGTTAATAGCATTTTTAGTGTGACATCCAGCCCCATTCTGATGTGTTGTTTCAGGTTCAATTTTAATACAGTTTCACTTACTGCAGTATCTTCATCAAACTTTACATGAAATTTACAACAAGAGAATGTAAGTAGCAGAGCAATATGTAGTAAGTGAGATTTCATATACTGAGTTTCACGGAGATTTAACACTGCTTCACGTTTTGATGTTCTGTATTTCCAGCTGGCAGGAACTGAGGTGTGATCGAAAGTCTACTCGCACTGTTATTTATCTAAATATATCCAGTCCCAAAGATTTTCTTTATATCAAACTACCTAACTTGAAGAACACTTTAAATTAAAGTACTTACAAAGATATTTAATTATACAAGCAATTTATGTTTATTGTCTTTTTCAGGACAATAGGGAAAATCCAATGAGGTGCTGCTGAAATTATCTTGTGTATGTTTGTCTGCCTGGAGGTGGAGGGGTGTGGTCACAGCTACTTCTCCTTCCAGTGGCTCAACATTAGATTTTTCTATAAAGACCAGTGCTCTTGCATGGGCCCACAGCTCCTCCAAGGCTCTGGATTTCCTATAACTGTAATATTAGAAATGTGCTTGTACTGGTCATAGCTTACTTCCCTGATAGCAATCAATGTGCCTTTACAGATTGTCTTGACTATACCAGTATAAAATCACACTCTTAAAAATAATTACATTGGCAACAAAAAAGTGCACAGAACAATGAGGCTCAGAACTGTGTTGTATACTTAAAAATGTTTTGGTTTAATTGTAAAGGATTTTGGCCCTAAAGATTTAAGTGCTGCCTTGGCTATTGATTTATTTTGCTATAACATGATCTTCACCAAAATGATATCAGTGGAGAGAAGAGTATTCTGATCTTTTATTAAAACATGTCACTCTTGAGTTACAGTCCAGCCGTGTGCACTCCTTTAAGGCTGATGTGTTATCTTTGAGATCTTGTGCAGGTAATTATTAATCATGAAGCAGTTTTCAGGCAGACAGACAGAGGATCTTCAAGTTCTTGTCTCCGTACATATTCCATTAATGGTTGTTCATGTACCTGGGAATTTGATTCATAAGCCTTGCCTATCTTCTTGCAATGTATGGAAATTAAAAAGAGCATTGAAAGATCAGCAGTTAGAGATAGACTGATAAGAAAGAACTTGAGTGAGACAGAATAACACAGCCTGCAGTCTTTGTTGTTAATCCTCACTTGTCTGTCATTGTATAATTCTTAAAGTATTTTCTATTTTATAAGTATAGGTGTAATTAGGGTCACTGGAATGAGTAGAAGATTTTTTTCCTGTGTTCTCATCTCTTCCTCTTTACTTTGCCCATAGAATATTTGCATCTGATTTAAAGTGAGATTTGTCAGCAGCATCTTGCCATAAATAATGCCCTTGATGTCTGTTCTTAGCATTTACAATATGTTTGTGTCAATCAGAATAATAATATCGATACAGAATACATCTGTGGAAAACACTAGCAATTTAGAGAAGGAGGGGGATGTTCTCCCAGTTTCCATTTTTCACAGCTGAATCCAGATGGGAGATTTGGGATTTCTTAACATAATGAAATCCAAAGCTTTGTTTTACAGAGTGGGAGACATGAAGCTTGGAGGCCATATAACAAAAATAATCTGCAGTGTTATACCTTTATATGGGACAGAAGTCAGCACAGATGCCTTCAGTAAACGATGACTTTCTTGATGTATGCAGCTCACCAGATGTGGTTGTCAAGCTTACAGATCTTGTCTTAGCAGCTTGGGTCTCTAGGTCTCCATCTGCTTTTTACTTTAATAAAAAAAAAAGAAAAAACAAACAGCAGCACAGCACCTTTGGAACAAATCCTGCAATAACTTGCAAAGTAAGAAGGAGGGCTTGGAGACGGTTTTAGTGTAGAAAGAGTCTTGGGGCTCTAATTGACTGTTAATCCAAATTGCCACTCATGTAGAATCCTTGCAAGAACTGCATTTTGGAGTGCTGATCAACACAAGCAGAGAGAGAGACTGACTGGCATCCTAGCAGCATCTTTCATCAGATGAGGTTAACCCCTATGTTGCTGTTCTGGCTATTTCTACTAGGAGTGGATGAAATAGCAAATTATGCAATAGCATAGTCTGTACTTGTAGAGGAGATTATTTGCTGGATTTTGCGAAGATCATGGACACAATCCTGTCATTATTGCTGCTACTAAAAGAAGACTAATAAATGGTATTTTCTGCCTGGGGAATGGAGCACTAGCAATTGTATCTTGCTTCTGAAGAGCCTATGTTTTTAAGCAGTTCAGGAAAGAAATAGAGGACATGCTTACAGTAAGGAAGCAAAGTGGTTCTGACCTCCTCAGAAGGAAGCTTTTACTGATCCTAATCCTTAGAATTCTGCATTTTGAATTGCAAAATTGTAATGAAAAAAAAGAGAATTATTGACAAAGAGACTCAAGAAAATAAGTCATAGCTTTTTGCAGTTATAAATGAGGGCAAGTTGTTGATGATCTCTTTATAAAAAGACATTGGTTCCAGCTGACTTCCACCTCAAGACCAGAGATGAGAGATGCTGTACATGGTTTCAGATATTGAATGCCTCAAGAAAGCAGCCGCTATAAACAGTGGTGTTTTGAGACCAATGTTTTTTCAGTGACAAGATTGTTGATCAAAAGTGTCATGGATAGTTCTGTCTTTTAGAAGGAAAAAGGCTAGCAATGAAATCCAGCTTTACGAGAAGTAAGAGATAAAGTTGTATGTCTGATATTGTGCCTCTATAAACCACCAAAAAGTGCTTGATAGTATGAAGGAAAAGACCTAAAATTCTTCTTTCTTTGACATCACAGTTGGTGTCATACTAAAAGTTCCTCTGGTGAAATCTGAGAGCTATGTTGTTGTATCATTAGCACTGACCAATATCATATTTAGTTCTAACCCTTTCTCCTCCTGTCCCTTTTTCCTCTCTCCTTCTTCAAGACGAATCTTAAAGAGATTTTTTATGAAGAATTCATGTCTCTGCCCATTAGGGAGAAAAAGAACATTCTGTGCTCAAGCATATGGAGAGGAAATTGCAAGTGGCAGTTGTGCCTGTGTTAGCCATGTAGTCTCGGCACACGGCACAAGCATAGCACTGCTGTATGCAGAGGAACTGGAAGCTCCGAACAGAATTGTTGATCCGTGATGATTCCTGTAAAATACAGTGAGAGATTCAAATTACTTTGCTGCTTGAAAATATTTTTCTTAAGAATTTGGGTTTTGTAGGAGTGCCTCAGACCACTCCTTGCTACTAAATGTCGAGAAAAACTCTTGTAATATGCCTTGAAGTTTTCAATTGCAGAAAATATTTAGCTCCTCCAAAAATCTGAACATTTATGCTGTAGGTACAAAGAATAGACAAGTCAGGAGACAATAGCCAGGCACTTAAGTGAATTCTTCTTGTCACTGAGGAGTGCTGACTCATTCTGCTAGATATCCCTTTTGCAGCTGTGGTCCAAAGGAGTCAGATTAAGGGAAAAAAGATTATTTCACAACTGAGTAGCTGAAGTCATGAAGCATAAGATATGATTGTAAGCATTACATTAACATGGAACTGCACGTTTAAAACTGGGCTCTCTCTGTCCCCAAATACAGCAAATTTAAATAGTTTCACTAGTCTAAAATTACTTTTTTTTAAACTAATGTGTATGCTAATTAAATTTGGATAATATATATTTACTGATTATTTTAAGTATGCCAGGCTGGCAGGACAGGTCCTATAATAAATAGACTGTCCTTTATGTATATGTATAAAAAGAGGTATGTTTCTTTCCAAAAGTCTCATGTAGGCAAAAATGTCAGATTTACTAGATTACACAGATCCTGAAGTATCGTTCATTATTCCTCTAAGGCAAAAATTTAGGAATTAAAAAAAAAACAGGACAGAATGGAACCCATTATTAAGCCATTATATGAATCAGTCACATATTCATATTTATATACTATATACAGCTCTGATCATTCCATCTCACAGAGATAATGACAGAACTACCTAGGTGATAGGAAGGGTGATGAAGAAGGTAGGAGATAAAAAATTATGTTAATAGGAGGAGATGCATAGTCTAGGATTTTTTTTTGTCAGGCAGATAGCTGTTATATGAGTGGTATAAAGACAATAAGTAGGGAACAACAATTCACAGTTTTTCAAAAAATAAGAAATTGAGAACATGCATGACAATTGTCAGCTTGCAGACAGGAGAAATGAAAGGAGATTGATTTTCACCTGAATGTAACTGTGACACTTAACTGGCATAGGTTAATGAGAAAGCCAAAGATATAAATAGAAAAAGATAAATGAATTCACAGTAGTAGATAGGTTCATCCATTTTTTTATATATATGGGATAAATCTTTCATCTGCTTTTAGAGTGGCTATTTTGGGCTAAGTAGACCTTTAGTCTTGCAATAGTATCACTGTTCTTATGTAAGGCAATGCAGAAAATTTACAATTAGTCAATGTAAGGAAAGATGTGTGTTAATTGCCAGTGCTAGCTAAAGGTTTATTTTTTTGTTAATAATAATATTCTACTAGTAAAAGCATAAAATGGACCCATTTTATTGATACAGACGGGCTTAGACCACTGTGTGTTTCCACAATAAAAATGCCTCCTTGCCTGCTCTGCAAGTTTCTATAGTTCTAATCCTGGTAGTAAAGATATGATCATATTTGATTTATGACCAGTGTAGTAGTGCCAATAAATTTTCTAGTGTAGGTACAGTTATACTCCTAAAAAGAAGTGTGCTGTCTTCTACATTTACACTGTGCCTGGTTTGAGTAACCCAGTTACGTAAAAAAAACCTTAGGATGCAGATTAACAAGCAAAATGTGCTCTTTGCTCTGTAGCTTTCTGAAGAGCCCTATTTTTATTAAAATAAAAATAAAATTAATATTAACTAGATTAACATAGTTGCTTCACTAGACTTTCTAGTGTGAAGATTTCAGTTGAAAATCCTGTTACAGAAGCCTAGCGAAACCACAAAAGCACCCTCCTTTCTATATATGTAGATCTGTGTCCATTCCCACTTGCCTGTTGCATACAAGCACGCTTTATCTGGCATATATAGAATGAAAAAATTAATATAATTTATTTTAACATCTTCTAGATCTTCAGAAATCCTTCACAAAAAAGTTGAGTATGACTTGATGTGCATTATGAACATTGAAAAGCTTTGGGAACCAGGGGTGATTATAGTATAAAAATGGGGAGATAAAAACTGGTCTGAGGTTGCTTATAGTTATATTGAGATTATAATGTTTTGGAACATGGACCGGTGCATTTTTTCATCAGAGTGTAACTCCTCTCACCTGTCTGTAGGTTAAAGATAGGTCACTGGGTCTGGTTTGCTGCTGAATGTTTTCAAATGAATATTCCCTTCTCGTTACTACTTTCCTTTTCTTCAGAAATCGTAGCACAGAAGCATTACTTCCTTGTCATGATCTGATTTCCAGTGCTCCACATGAGAAGAAAAATTTCACAATTAATAACAGTGAAGGATCTGATTACCTTGGCCCCAGATGGTCCTTCTTTTGTCCTGCTGTTTCTTAGCTGTGATTTCTATCATAGATCTACAGTCTTTCATTATTTGACTGAAGTCTCTTTTCTGTTTGACAATGTTAAGTATCATTTAAGTGTGTTTATTTTAAGGCCTCTGCACAAGAACTGTGAAAAAAGGCCTCAATCTAAATAAGAATTAGGGCCTGCATTTTTGCTTTGTTTTAAAAAAGTTATTGCTGTTTATGTGATATAAATGCAATGAAATGGTGCATAAATCTAGTTAAGTGTAGTTGTAATATCTCTTGTGTTTTTTAAAACATTCATGCATCTATTTGGCTGTTCTCCAAGGATAAGTTCAGGCTTAGGCTGTCAAACAAATGGATTTTTAACGCATTTCTGTGTAGTTAAATCTAGTTTGGATGTAGTTGAAACTTCAAAATGCTGAAGTACAGCAGAAAAAATTAATTACGCTAATCTTGTCTCTATGTACCTTTCACTGCAATCTTTAATGTCTTCAAAATAAGCTCAGGAAAGCTCATTTCTAAACATTTTTCTCTTATGTATTCAGTTTAGAAGAAATTCTCAACTGTGTCAGTGTTTTATGTGTGAACTTTACAGGCATTTCAGTGTAGATTTTCTTGGTATGTCTCGATCTTGCAGTTGCTTAGGTAAGACTGAGGTTGCGCTAGGTTCTGTTAGTTCTTATAAATGATTATTTCTTCTGTCTCCCGTTTGCAGAGAGTATCTGTATTGCAATTCATTGTGCATGATCAGACGACCCCTTATCTAAGATGTTTGCAGTAAGAAGAACTTAGCAGTTTAAAATTCTTTATAATTTTTAGTTTCTCTAAAGATTCCTTGGGTCTTTGGTGATGCTTCACATATGTCCTTAGAGATCATCATTACTGTCAATAGAAGAAACAACTTGGGCACGTGTTCATGTGCTAACCTGTTGCGCAGGCAGTACTGTGGCACAGGGAGTACTGATGTTCCAGCACAGGTGCCATATACTTATGGAAAAAAAAAAGTACATGTACCACATTTCCTCTAGTTTTATCAGAACATGATTGCGCACCTATAATTCTTTCTTGTTCTGTGACTGAGGCCACAAAAAAAGTTATATTGATCTTCAGAGGATTCTTGCTGTCGGAGCTTGCTGTTTGTCGTCCATTGACACTGTTTCCAGAAATTCAGTTTTAAAATATATTAATATGTTAAGCACATTGTGACACTTCAGTTTTAAAAAATGTAAATAGACATGATGCAGCTATCTGGAGAGGGCACCTTCCCATGAAACAGATACAGTGTTTAGGCTTCCAGCCTACATTTCTGAAGAAAATGTCATTTTTCCTGTCATTTTGTGGAACGAAAGAAATCTGAAGAGGTTTAAAATAAGACATTTATTTACTTTTAAAATTATTCTGCATAATTCTGTTTTTCCATGGTGGTTTTTTAATTGTTGCCAACTTTGATAGTGGTATTTTAAGGCTTAGTACTCTTACAGCTATTGGAAATATGTTTGATATAAGGTGGTGTTCCAGGAATGTTCTAGTTTGAATCATACTCTTTTTTTTTTCTTTTTTTTTTTCCCCCCATCCCCTCTTCCATTTGTAATTTATTCTAGGTATTTATGTAAACTGTCAGACCAGGAGTTGCGACAGAGTGCAGCCCGGAACATGGCAGATTTAATGTGGAGCACAGTTAAAGAACCGTTGGATACAGCCTTGTGTTTTGATAAAGAAAGTCTTGATCTTGCGTTTAAATACTTTATGTCTCCAACTCTAACAATGAGATTGGCTGGGCTGAGTCAAATAACAGTAAGAACTTTTTAAAAATATAAATAATATTTAGAAAAAATGTTTCTTTTTGTGTTTTGTGAGTTACAGACTTGTTTTGGGGGCTTTTTAAATGTGTGAAAATAGCAGATTCGTTTTATATGCAGTCTTGGGAAATTATAGTCATGACTGTGAATACAGGGTTCACTGAGAGATAAGTCCAAGTGATGGCTACGTTCTGCAGCGCAAGGATCTGTTACACATATCCTGAACAATTTACCATGCTCAACAAAACTGTCTTATAACCATGTTTTTTGACAGCTAGGTTGAAATGAAGTCCCTTGACGTGGCTATATTTGTTGTTTACAAAGGCTTTCAATCTGTTTTCATTTTTACCTTTACAGTGTCTTGACTCTACTGTAATTAGCTGCTCTGTATTGCTCTGTATTGCTCTTTTTCCTGTTTTAGTGTAGTCTGTTTCTCAAGAGAGCATTTCTGCATTAATTAGCAGAAGACGTGACTTGAAGAGGTAAATGTAGAGAGCATCAAACAGAAATAGATTAAAATAAAAAACCCCACCATTCTCTCTCCCATGGAAATGTCCACGTTGCACCAGTCAAGATCTGTTGTGCATCCTTTGCCGTTGATCCCTATGTGTGTATTAAAGCCATAGACAGACAGTTGTACAGAAGGTCCTAAGGGAACTTTTTTATTCATCTGAGCCTTTTCAATTTTGTGTTTCTTCTGACACTCCTGTATTTAAGATTTATGGGTTATATGGTTATGTTTGCCTTAACACAGAAAATGGTGAACAGGAGCAAACTATACTAGAATGAAGAAACATGTTCTCCTTAAGTTTTGTAATATTTTCTGAACACATTTGGCCTTCTCTGATCCAGCTGATTACATAGCATCACTCAGTGGCTCTCTTCACTGAGTGTCAGTAAATACAAGTTTACTTCTCACTATATTTATGTATGGAAGTGCTTACAGTTGTTTTAATAAATGACAATTTAAAATATCCTGTAAGTATTTGCAGTCAGATTATTGATGTTTTTTAACCAAAGTAAATGTTTAATTTACCTAGATATATGACCTTCTAAGTTAAAAAAAGTCTGACCTCCATTTAGTAACTATTAATCAAATGCTGTTCTAAGGGTAACTGCATTTATTGGACTTGAATGCATTGTCCATTCAGTTTGGCATTTGTATGAATGAAAACATAATGCAATTCATCCAGTGGAGGTGCTAAAGCAAGATACAGAGAAAGTTAACTTTTGGAAGAAATAGTGACAGCATGTATTCATTACTGTAAATACAATTTATATACAGAAGTAATTTATATTACTTTACAGAAATGCTACATATAATATACTCAGTGCCTGAATTCTAATCTTCTGTCGTAATTTATTAGTGGAAAGTGAATGTTCAGGGTTCTTTTTGTGTAATAAGAAAACTTCAGAGAGTTGATAAAGTCTTAGGTGAAAATGTAGCATATATTTTTTGTTTTGATTTTTCATCCCCATGTGCTTTATTATTTCTACAATTACAGATATCTCATAATATGTGGCAGATACATTTTAAAATATGGCCATTAACTGGACATAAAAGTAATTTCTTTTTTTTTTTTTTTACTTTGCACAGTTTTGGAAAATGTAATTTTCAATATCATTTGTTTGAAAGTAAATTTCCAATGGTTTCATAGTTCCAATTACGTTATTTTTATTCCTGTAAGAACTTTATTTGGTTTTGTACCGTTGTCCTTCTTTAACTACTCATGTATGTCTTTTTGGGTATCCTTACCGAAAGAAAGTCTGAAAATAAGAATGTATCTGTTCGTTTATTTTTCAGTCATGTAGTTCAAGGGAGTGCGAAATTGTGTAATTTTGAGTAGTTATAACATGTTTTGACTTGTTATGATTGATAAATATGACTGTAAAAATTAGATTTTTAATAACAGATGTATTTTTAGACCAAAATAGGTTTTAGCTTGTAAAAAAAGGAATATTATTTGTTAATAACTTATTTTGAGTCTTTAAATATGAACAGTCTCTACAACTGCTCTGGAACTCTGATAATTCATTCTTCTTTCTCATTCAAATCATAGGCAATTTTCTCTTTCATTCTCTTTTTAAAGATCTTATGAAGATAATTTTGGAAGAAGCATCTTTTCATTTTTCTTGCTTGACTTCAGAGTTTGAGAAGCATTTTGGTTTATTTAGTTTTGTATGCCTTGCCTGGAACAATTTTAGTTGCCAGGTCTGTGCAACTTTGAGTGTGAAATACAAACCAAAATTTACAGAAATTTTGACTTCCTCTTTACTGAAGTTTTATGTCCTCTTTGCCAAAAAAGATGTGTTTATGAAGATGTGATATAGTTCAGCTTCGGTAGTTAGTATTTTCACACAACTTTATTACCAATGCACTTTTGTTGAAGTTTCAATGAAGTTACCTTTTTGAAGTTTCTTTTTTCTATTCATGTCTCTGATAGCTAGAATTTCTCAAATTAATTTAATTGAAGTGTTCCTCCCAACCAACACAATTTTAGCTTTCTGTTTTGTATTCAAGATTTTAGAACTATGATAACTGCAACTGCAAAATGTTTTCCTTTTCTGGATTTTCCTTTGCCAAAAATTGAGCATTTAGCCTTGAAGCAATTCTTCATTTCATTTTGAAAATAGATGTGAAGATTCAAATAAAACTTTTAGCATAATTAGGTGCAAAATATTTTAAAGTGTGAACTTTTCAATATATACTTTTATTTCAAAGAAAGGTTTATTCTAAAAATTTGTATGTAAAGTTGAGTCAGGTGCAGATTCTAATTTCAACTTACAAGATCAAGGCTAAAATAGACTTGGTCAAATAATTTATATGGGTTGCCTGATTGTTCTGTTTCCAAGATAAATGTACTTTTGCTTTCGTTGTGGAGAGAGAAATCTTTGACCAAAAGTATCAGTGAATCTAAACAGATTAATGTCTTCCAACATGGAGGTGTTGATTTGTGTCTGCCAGGAGGTTTTTTTTCCTTCCCTGTCTGACAGCTAACATGACTGGTCCTAAAATTAAACCTTTCATGTTTCACGGAACCTCTTGACACACACAGAATATGTGCTTTATGGCATACAGGGATTATATTTGCTTACCACCAAATATAGACTTGCCTCCCTTAAAGAGTAGCACATACATAATGTGTCATATCATCTGGCTAAAGTTCTTATTTACAAAACAAAATTGAAGACAGGCACATGAAAGTTAATTTTAGCAAAGTGGAAGCTTGGGTGGCTGAATATGAAGTTGGAAATAGCTACAGAAAAGAACAGCAAAATATAAACCAAGATATACCTGAAGCTTTTTTTTGTTGTTGTTACCTTGTTTCTCTTTGATTTAATCTCCCAGTCATCTGTTGAGATCTGTTGAGGTTCAGCTGCAAAATATCCTCTTCTCTCTCTACTATTTCCTCACAAACAGGACTCTGTTTTCCTGTCCTTCCAGCTACAGATGAAAGTTTATGCTCATAATTGATCTGGCCATCCTTTCTTTTATAGTTTTTCAACCCCTTTTGGTTCTGTGGGTTAGTGAAAATGCAAATACAGCATTGTTAGGCTTTTCTGGAACAAATTCAGTGCAAAACTTGAACAGTGCTTATTTATTCTTCTTGCATTGGTTTCCTGTGTAGAAAGTCAGTTCAATTACCTTTGATGGTGTCTTGAGACAAGACTAGCTAGGGAGATGCCTTTTTGTTCTCAGCTTTCTTTGCTGAAGACTTTATGCCTCTATTGTACTTCATAACTAACACACATGTGTTACATTAATTTAATGTCTGGGCACAGGCCTCTTTAGTTTCTTACAATGTTTCATATATAGTAAAAAATTGAAAAATTATTTTATTCCCTCTGGCATTTCATGGTAATAAAACATGAAGTGAAAAAAAATGTTAGGAGATGAGTTGAGGATAAGGTGGTGCAACACTAACCTGTGTGTACTTTCTATTGCCCTGTTGTGTCAGAATTCTAAGACTTTAGTTGAACTTACTGGAATTTTCAAACCGTTTTTACAGTATGAAAAAGAACACCTTTTGTCGTAATTCCTTTGGGTAAGATTTTTGTATGGGAAATTTGGATCAATGTGACCGTGGATTTAAAATTGATAATAGTAACAGTTCAATACGCTTTCACTCACTGATCTCTTTCAAAACATTTTTGGTTTTGGGGAGTAAGTCTTCAGAAAAGCCTGTGAACTTTCACTTCTTTATCTGACCCAGTTCTGAATGGTCATAATTTCTTCACGAAGTTCTATTCACGTGTTTTTCCACTCCTAAATATATTTCATTTGAAACTATCCATTAGTAACTTATCTATTAATAATTGTGTAAACAAACTCTCGTGTCTCACTAATTTTAATGCATATTTTCAATCTTATTTCTTCAAAAAACTTTTTCTCCACAAGTTGTTGAGATGAGACACAAATAAATCTTTGTGTAAAGACAGCAGGAGATTAGCTGTCACCTGAATTATAGAGTGCAAATACCAGACTTATTTCAAGAAAGAAAAGAGTAAATATTTTGCTGAAGTTATGCAACAAGTTTATATTTGAATGTCAGTAATTCACATTTCTGTGTCTTTAATTTTTTAAAAACAAGATGACAAATAAATTTTATTATATAATTTTAAATATTTAAAAAATACTATGTAGATGTAAAGAATTCAATACTCAGCCATCTCTGTATCTGGAAATTTGATGCTGGTGGAAAGGGTGGAAGAGAGATGTAAATATTTAACAGGCTTTTTTTTTTCTCTGAGATATCTGAATTTATCAGTTCAGATACCTTTCAAAGCTTCATTTCATATAAAGTATGTAATTTTCACTTTCCAATTTTGTAAACTTTCAACACCGATAATGTGACAAAATAAATCTTTGCTGTTGTAGTAAGCATTACAATAATGGGGAAACTCATCCTAAAACATCAGTTTCCAGAGTATGTGTTTAATTTCTCATGAAAACCAATGTGTGAAGTGACTGCTCTGTACCTCGTTTTGATTTCTGGAGTGGGTGGAGTTTTGTAACATCATCTAATTGCTTTAGTGAAAGAAAGGCTGATTAAAAAAGAAAATTGATCCCTTCTGCCTACTAGAATGCCTGTTGTTCAAAGTTTTGTCAAAGCTGTTTATTTAAAAACATTGAAAATACTAGAAAATTTTTTTCATCATCGCTAATACTATTTTTAAATATAAGAAAACTACCTCACAAAATATTTAGATAAAATTTTAATTTTTTTCTTCCTTTTTCTAACTATAGAACCAACTTCATACCTTCAATGATGTGTGTAATAATGAGTCATTAGTTTCAGACACAGAAACGTAAGTAGGAACATTATTATGAATACTTTAAGTGCTATATGATTACAGTTCTTCTGTCTTGTTGTTATGGATTATACACAGTGGGGAGTACTGATAATCTGAAGTGTTTATTAGAAATATCCTAATCAGGGGTTTAATAAATAGTTTGAAATGGTAACTTTAAAAATATTCCTAAATGTTTATGATTTTTTATTGTCTTCAAAGATAGAGTCAAGGTAACCTTTAGATAAATGTAGATACTGAAATAATAAATACCTATAACAGGCCATTATCTCCATTGTGATGTATAAATAAGAACCAGGTAATTAATATCCAAGTAGTATTTTTGCTGTCTTCTCATTTCTCCGGATTATTTAGTTAACGAAGACTTGCCTTGCCATCACTGGCTCCCAGCCTTGTTATTAGTTTTCCACTGAGTCTGTGAGGCTATGCTTTTAGAACCATTTATTGTTAAAATCCTTATTTGTATAATTTAGGTGTGTTTAACAGTTCTAAAGGGGACTCCCATAAATCTTTGAGAAGATTCATGTGTGGGATTGTATTCCACTGAAGAAATGTATTGATTTTTGTAGTAACTCTAAACTTAAAATGTTGGAAATGTCTAGAATTTAGACAAAAGTATGTCTTTAGGTAGTTGAAATAACTGTTCTTTTGAAATAATAGGCAAAGTAAGTAAAATCTGGGATTTATTTGTGATATACTCTTTAAGTTTATCTTGGGGTGTGATATACTCCTTACATCTTGGGGGCTGTATCCATGTGCATATCTCACTACAAACACACTCTCCGATATCTTTTGCTCGTTAATGAGAAGTCTGTTACAGCAGCAGTTGGCTTGATTTTTTTATCTGGGTAGTTTGGTTATATATGGTTTTATTTTAACACCTGCTTATTGAAATCTGGCAGCAGTCAAGACCACAATACTGTAGCTTTCATGTAAATACCTTGAATGTTTGAAGTGAAATTTATTGTAATAGGTTGATATTTTACAAATAATCAGAATCTAGGACAGTTTTGCTTCCATAAAGATGTGAAAATACCTTGAGAATACGAAACAAATAACCACCTATGATCAACTTTTTCTTTTGTCCTTTGTCACTAAATCAATAGGAGAACATGAATCCAAGCTACCAGTTTATTTCAAAGTATATTTGTACATAGTGTCAGAAAAAAATTAAAGAATTCTCATCATGTATGACACAAATGTTACTGTATCTGATGAAACCTGAGTGTAATGTCATTAGGCTCATGTACATTTCAAAAAATTTGTGTTATTGTAATAAATGTAAGCACACATTTATTACTTAATATAATATTAATATAATGTATACTTATATATAATTATTATTTGTATATTTTGTGCCCTAGGAGCTGTTGGGTTTTTTTCCAAAGCCTCTAGTTCTGTATCAGTAGAAAGAAATACTACAGGAGCATAACATGTTGAGTATGTGAGGTGGTATGGATGGCTGGGGTATTTTCAATGCTCTGCTGCCAGTTGATGGTGTGTTCTTACCTCAGTTTTATCCGTTTCTTCTCCTCCTTCTTTCATGTTGAAACATGAAACAGAGGTGTTTCTTGTTTAGTTTACCTTCTGAAACACATTGTGAATGAAATAGTTTTTAACTAGTTGTAAATAATTAAGGAACATAAACAAGAAGTTACTCTGCCAGTTAAACATAATGAAAAACTGTTTGATGTTCTATGTCAAATGTAAAAAAAGGAAAGGTATTGACAGGGGAAAAAGAGAAGGGTGCTTGAATTTCACTGCAGAAGAGCAGATGTACTATGCAAGAACATCAGAGTTATTTTAAAGCTGAAGGAAATTGTCAAATTCTCATTTGGGATATTACTTTCTTGGCAAGGGCATCTGTAAACAGCCTGTCATTTGATAGGAATGCAGCATGAACAGAAGACCTTCTTTACCACTTTTGTAGTATGTGATTTTTATTTTTATTTATTTTATTTTTTTAAATCTGATTTCCAGTAATTCTGATGTTTTACCGGAAAATTTGGGTACAAATCAGTATCGAGTATTGCTGCTCATCTTCAGGTGTTTTTGAAATCACTGATTTCTTCCAGTCAAATAGTCCCAAAAGGCTGGTGCAGAAGGATGGGGAAAATGTCTCACTTCTACAATTTGTTCAGTACAAAGCTGCCCTCTCATTAGAGCCTCTGTTCATGAGAAATTTTTGGATGAGAAGGCACTTATGGAGTTGGCAGTGATTGAATGAGCAGCAAAAGGAAAGCTTTTCATTCCTATTTCCTTCATGGAGAAAGGAAGTCTGAGATTTATTTTGTACCTATGTAGCCTCTGCAGATTTATCAAAGGAAGATGTTTTGCATTATGTCTTGTCATCCCCATTATGTGTTTTGACTTTTCCAGATGCGTTTGGAACTGTCAACCTTTGGGATTTCTCCTTCTGTATCTTAATAAGGTGGGTTTGCGGGAGGTATCTTTTTTTTTGAAAAAGAGCTATCAGTTAATCCTAGCTCTTCCCTTTTGCTTGGAAGTATCCTCAGGATTTTTTAGCAAATATTTTGCAGTAGTAGCTTCCCACCTTTATCTGCATGGTTGCAAATTTATCCTTGGTTAAGAAAAGCTAAAGCATCTTCTGTCTAGGGAAACACTGGATTTCACAACTTGCACTTGAAAGCAGCAGAAAGTGAAGACAGAGAAAACTGCTTTCTAGCTGTAGATATTTGTATGTCTTTTTAGATTTAGTTTACTTGACTGTTTTCTCTAGGGTTGAGGGTTTGTGGTGACTGAGTATCAGTACTGTCCAGATAAAGTGCAATGGCTATTCCTGGCTCTTGAGATAAAATAATGTTTTTTGCAGTCTGAGCTACTAAACAGTATGAAATCTATTGAAGCTAAAAATAATGAGACTGAACAGAAGAGTCTTAAAGTCTTTGAGTAGTGATTCCTAAAACTATTTTGCTGATGTTGGTTAGTGAATAATGATCATGCCTTTTAGGGAGGGAAGGTATTTTTTGTGCTATTTGGACCACAAGAGGAAAAAGTGTTGTTTTTTTCCTTAATGAGTACACTGTCAGCTTGTGGAAATAACATGTGTAAAGAGATATTTTGTTTTGCTTTTCACTTGGCAGGTAGCCAACAATTTGAGTTTCAGGATTCAGGTTGAGGCTGAGACAACCTCCTGCCTCATTTAAAAACTTAATTTCCCTCACTTAAAAAGCTTCCTAGAGAGTAATTCCAAGTGTCCAAAATTCATTTCACCTCTGAACAGAAAGATCTGGACTATTTCTTCTCCTTTTTTTTCTCTCTCTTATTTATTGAGATATCTAGCTGCAAGTTGTGTATTGCTTTTTCCTTTCACCACTGTTCTCTTAGCTCGTGTTAACTCTCGCTTTCTCAATTTTTCTCTAAGCTCACCAGCTGAATTTATGGCAGCATCATTTAAACACCTCTTCCCCTTTCTCTATTCCACATTCCAGGAATCTTTTCAGATATTCTCTTAAAAATATAGAGCTAAAGGTTTTCGCTCAGCTCATTACTGTTTCTTCCTAGTGGCATACACAACAGTTTAATAAAAATTCAAGATTATGTCAGAGTAGTGGTTTTGGAGTGCCAAATAAGAAAATATCTATTTATAAACAAAAATATCTGCTTGAATGTGTGTTGAGAAGGTGCCTGCTGTATCCTCTTGGCATTTCTGATCCTACAATAAACTGGGAGGAGTGGCTGACACACTGGAAGGCTGTGCTGCCATTCAGTGAGATCTGGACAGGCTGGAGAGCTGGGCACAGAGGAACCTGATGAAGTTCAATAAGAGCAAGTGTAGGGTCCTGCACCTGGGGAAGAATAACCCCAGGCACCAGTAGAGGTTGGGGGCTGACCTGCTGGAAAGCAGCTCTGCAGAGAAGGACCTGGGAGTACTGGTGGGTGACCAATTGACCATGAGCCGACAAGGTGCCCTTGTGGCCAAGAAGACCAATAGTCTCCTGAGGTGCATTGAGAAGAGTGTGACCAGCAGGTCAAGGGAGGTTCTTCTCTCCCTCTGCTCTGCCCTGGTGAGGCCACATCTGGAGTGTTGTGTCCAGTTCTGGGCCTCCCTGTTCAAGAGAGACAGGGATCTTCTGGAGAGAGTCCAGTGGAGGCCACAAAGATGATTAAGGGGCTGGAGCATCTTTCTTACAAGGAAAGACTGAGAGAGCTGGATCTGTTTAGCCTGGAGAAGACTGAGGGGGCCTTATTAATGTTTACAAATATCTAAAGGGTGGATGTCAAGAGGATGGGACAAGACTCTTTTCAGTGGTGGCCAGCGATAGGACAAGGGGCAGTGGGCACAAACTGGAACACAAGAGGTTCCACTTAAACATGAGGAAAAACTTCTTTACTGTGAGGGTGCCAGAGCCCTGGGACAGGCTGCCCAGAGAGGGTGTGGAGTCTCCATCCCTGGAGATGTTCAAAACCCCCCTGGATGCAGTTCTGTGCAACTTGCTCTGGGTGAACCTGCTTTGGCAGGGGGGTTGGACTAGATGATCTTTCGAGGTCCCTTCCCACCCCCACCATTTTGTTATTTTGTGTAAGTAGTTGAGATCAATGTTTCCCATCCATTGTTGTGTTGTAGATGCTATTTGGGTGATTTTGTTAAGAAATGTTAAGCCTTTATCCTTTGCAAGCTGCTCATTATATTTCTACATTTTTTTTCTTTCACAGTTTTATATTACATTTTTCAGTGATGTTGATGACACACTGTTGCATTTCCTCCAGTACTGATCTGGTGTGTTTTTGTAGCTGCGTGGTGAATCATGTTGGGAATTGACTAGTTGGATAAATAAGGTTTTCTTTGGGGTGGTTATTTTGTTGTGGGATTTGTTCCTGGATCTGGGTCATCATGGCTACCAAGTATTGCACCACAGCCTTAGATTAAAATGTTTCTAGGACTTTAACCCAACCCTCTTATAGAGAGACCTTCTTTGACCTACCAGGAAAATGTGTAAACTGTAGTTTCCTTCCAGATAGTTTTATTTACAATAATGAACAGAATTCAAGCTGCGGTGCTGGCCTTTCGTAAGTACAGTTTGCAAACATTAAGTTGTATCAGAAACTGCGTAGGTTCCACTCTTACCCCCAGTCTCATGGAATACCTGGGGAAACTGATGTCAGAAGTGCTTCAATTTCATTTCTTGGAAGTAAAACAGTTATTTTTGACAGACATGAATTGTCAGTGAATTTAAATTAAAAGTCTAGAGGGAAGTTGATGAAGTCTAGAGATCATGTAGCCCAATATGTTGTGTAGATTTCCCGTGTGAGAAGGATTTAGAGAAAATTAAACCAGAGGAGCTGCTAACTTTACTTTTTCATTCTCTTCTCCTCCTCCCTCACCCACAACATGCACTCACAGAGAGTATCTCTTTAAATGACTTTTCCTCTTGCTGTCCCAATTCCTAAATCCGTGAAAAATAGCTAATATGTGTTATTACCAAGGTGAATGTTCTTATTGCTAAGGCCTGTATGACTTAGTTCTCTTATTTGTAAAACCGTTACCTGTGCTGCTACTTTCACGTTGGAAGAAAAAGCATGTATGTACTTTGATCATAATGCATGTTTTTCACTCTCACTGTTTCCTTCATTATGAAGGAGGAAATTTTTTTCTATAACCTTTTGAAGAACTACTTCTTTTAAAAGAAAATTTGACCATATTTTTACTGAAAATTGGGTTCTTGCTAAGTTGCTTGAATTGTAGTGATATTGTATAGTAATAGTCATATAATAATTTTCAAATTGCTCTATGGAAAATACTTTTGAATTACAAAAAAAAAAGACCATATGAAAGAAATGTTAACATAGCTAGAAATTAAAATTAAAATGCATTGAAAAATATTGAAAATTATACTTTAAATCTTTTAATAGAAGTTATTCAAGGTTGCTCTGCTTATTGATGCAACTCAGAACTTAGTGAATTTTTATGAACTTGAGTGTACCTGAAATTTCTCACAGCTGTAGGTCTTTTGGTAATTACTAAAGTAAAAAATGGGGTAAGTGACAATATACAAACTTAAATCATAAGTTAATTTATTCATACACTGGCAGTTACTTGTATTTATTTGAAGTTTTTGAATTGCTTGTCAGTTAAGGTGTTCACTCTGTTTAAAACTGAGGAAACTTATCAAGGAACCAAAAAACCACTGGACAAAAAACCCCTTTGCTGAAATGGAAGTTCTCAGGAAATAAGTCAAGCATCCTTCATTTACACTGCAATTAGCTTTCTTTGGTGAATCCTTGAATCTGCTATCATAAGTATATTTCCTAGTATATCAGAGAACCAAGTACATTGTTCTGGTATTAAGTTGGTCATTTTTAAAGGCAGTATACTTAGCGATTGGTGTGCCCTCAGCAAAACTTTCTGGGAGGAACAGTTCTCTCTGGGAAACACAAAGGCTGCATTTTGCCTTTCACAAGGATCCTCTTGTTTTTGGTCATCCTCAACAAATCCATATCAAATGAATGTTTACCTTCAGAAATATGAGATGTCATTTTATCACAGTTGAGCTCACCAGTAGGATAAAGAGGTTTTTTACCATTGAGAATACATCTATTAAAAAAAGGTATTCCTTCAAAAGAATAATCCATTATTTCTCAGAGGAAAAATGTTGCAGATTAGAGATAAGAGAACTGCCGTACTCAATAAAATGGGAGGGGACTCACTGTATGAGAGAGTTATTGTTCTTTCCTTTGGTGTAGCTAAAATGCAACATATGATTCTGGATACGATGTCTAATGGACATTGTGCCACTAGCAGAAGTGTTTGGTTTAAAGAGACACGCAGTGCAGTATCTCCTTTCGTGTTAACATTGCCTAGTGAATCTAGCAGTGTTTATCTGGGATTCATGCTGAATTTAAAAATTCAGATCCAAGAAGGAATTAAGTGGTCCTGCAACAAAATGAGCTCCATTGACTTATGACTCAGGAGTTAAGGTTTTTACCTCTTGTGGAGGACCATATGCAATGATTTTTTTCACATTTCATAACCCAGAAGTGCATCAGTTCAGGTCTCCTGCACGCATCTAGTTGGGTGTACATTCAATCCTGTGACCAGATTAGACAAATGCAAACTACAAGGCTTTCTGCTTGTATTTTGGACATGTAGCAGGAGCACTTCTGCCCACAGCAAGGGCAGAAGCCATAATGTAAATGTAAACGTAAAGCCGTAAGAAGGAACTAGGGGTGAACAGACCATAAGTTCAAGGACCTTTTCTGCAGGCTGCCTTCGGTTTTCAGAGTGTGGGTTGGGCATTTGTGATTTAAGATGAATCTGTAATATCAAGTCTATCAGCTGTCTGAGAAAATGAAAAATAACAGCGTTATAGTTCCTTGAGCTGTATGGGCGATGCCACTATGGTCACTTGTGCTTGTCAGCATGGAGGCAGGTAGATAAGAGCATTTTTTAGAGCCACGTTTGTTGCTAAAGGAGACTGGTACCATATGTGCAAATGAATAAGTTCCTTTAGCTGTAAAATCTGCAAAATCATAGCCTGTGTGTGAAAAGATCTTGCTTCAGGTTTTGTTAGACAGAAAGTCAAGCCCTGAATGAGTCTGCAATGTGCATGCTCCGAAGTTTGGTCTTTGGAGTGTTGGGGGTGGTGGGTTTGGTTTGAAATGAGGCTGTAGGAAGTTAAGTAGATCTGAATTTCATGGAACAGACCTGGCTTATCTTTTTTATCCCTGTTTCAGCAGATACCCTGTCAAGCTCACTTTACAGTATGAGAACTAATTTGCTAATAAGCCATAAATTATACTGGTTGGTAAATTGTTGTACTTTGCAAGCCAGTCATTACTTAAATGTTATGAGATACTGTCTTTTTTGAACAATATAAGAATGTTTGATTCCCCATGTCCTGTAATTAGAAGAAAAGGGCACAATATAGGAATGGTGTGTGTTGAGTAATAGGAACTCTGCTGAGTTCATCCGTAGGGATCAGGCAGTTCTAAACAATTGAAGAACTGGCCACATGCCCCAGAAAGTGAATCCGGTTTGGAAAACCTACAAGGGTAATCTCTTTTTACGTGAAGAATCCTGTTTTCTTCCTGCAAATGATAAAGATGGGCAGTCCTGGAATTTTAATAGTGACCATAGATGTGACACAGATAGCAGTGGTAAAAATAATTCTTCCTGTGGTTCTCTTAAGACACCCCCTCCCTCCCATCCTCCCCTTCTTGTGAAACAGAGCGCTTCTATTCCAGGGCCATTTAAACTACAGGCTGTGCTTTAAATACTGTGATGTCCTCTAATTGCTTCTGGTGCCAAAATTTGTGTAAACAAATGTTTGCTTGAAAGGAAGTAATAAAGAGAAGCTTATGCACTAGTTTCCAGACAGGGCAGTCCTTTCTGGAAGTTCAGCTTCTGTTTTGGAAAATTCAGTTTCCCTGTCCTGTTCTGTTCGAATAGTTGCTTATGGGTTGGCAGTGGGTAAACTTTATTGTTGTGGATTAAACAAATGAGAATTTTGAAGTATCTGTATGCTACATGTGTGTAAGTATAACCTAAAAGATGTGTGAGTTGCTATTTATGCAAGGGAATTTAAAAATATTTAAGGTATTTTCTTTTAAAAAATAATTTCTATCACTCCCACCTTTAGCTACAATTATAAACTCAATGGTTCTGGAATTTCATTATAAACTTGAGTTAAATAGCAGTGTTTATCAAAATCTTACCTGTGACATCTTTGAAAGTGGTCTGTAGGTGGTCTGTTGAGCTCTGTGAGCTAATAAAATTGGTAGAGTTACATGTTTGCTAATGATCCAGAGGGATGCATGGGAGGTGTTGATATTTGACATTAGTCTTATAGCTAAAGAAAAAAATGGGGAAATCATTTAGTTCCTGCCTGAATCAATGAATGTTCAGTATGCTTTGTGTTGAAAACAGTTTTTGTATGCTTACTACAATTACAGGTATTAATTTGAAAGACATGCTGTGCAAGGGAAGAGCACAGCATATATATTATAGGCACATAATTTTACATACATTTCCACTCTTTTTTCATCTCCAGGTCAATTGCAAAAGAGCTTGCAGACTGGCTTATCAGCAACAATGTAGTTGAGCACATCTTTGGACCAAATTTACATATTGAGGTTTGTACAAAATTTTTTATTTTTAATATAAACATGAAGGAGTAACTTCTTGTATAGTAAATCTTTCCCCAATATGTTCTTGCTTTGCAGATCATCAAGCAGTGCCAAGTGATTCTGAATTTTCTTGCAGCTGAAGGCAGACTTAGTACTCAACATATAGACTGTATTTGGGCTGCAGCACAGGTATATATATGATTTTTATAATTGCAGGAGTGATAAAAAAACAAAACAGAAAATGGCAAGTTGATTTTGTTGTACGTTCTTAAAGTTGAGTTTCTTACTTTTTCTTGTCTGTCTGTCTGTCTGTTTTGCTGACCAAAATTTTAACTTAGATAACTGCCACAATTACTGTTTTTTCATTAGATGCAAGACTTCAACTAGGCACTTTTATAGAAGAAGAAAATCAAGTTGCATAGCAAAGACCTGTTTTCACTAAGAATGGGGATGAAAATTTGAGGGTAGATTTAATATTTTTACTATTGTGCTGAATTGCCTTGCTCCTATATATTGTACCTTCAATTTCTGCTACTCCTGATGGGGGCAAATTTTCACTCCAGGTGAAAATTGTGGCAGTGACGTTTAGAGTTGTGCTGCAGCACTGGTGTGAAAATCTGTTCATGGCACTGAGATTTTATTTTTTGCATGGTAAACCTGGGAACTCTGGTAGGCTTTTTTCCTTCAGAAAGAGATATTTGTTTGCTACTTTAAATGGATTGCTAGGTTTTTTATTTTAGGTTGTGAAATGTTTTATTTAGGGGATTTGAATACAGTAGACATATTGACACTGGCCCAGGTTGGCCAGAGGATCTGTGGCTGCTCCTCCCTGGAAGTGTTCAAGGCCAGGTTGGATGAGGCTTTGAGCAACCTGGTCTAGTGGAAGGTGTCCCTGCTCATGGCAGAGGGGGTTGGAACTGGATGAGCTTTAAGGTCCCTTCCAACTCATACCATTCTGTGATTCTGTGATTTCCTGTTGTGGAAACTGTTCTTCCATTGTTTCATTCTGCCTTTATTATTAAAAAAAACCCAACCAAACAACAAACAACCCAAAGCAACCAACCAACCAAAAAAAAACCTAGAAAAAACCCTCAAGGTTTATGTCAATTTTTCTGAAAAATAGGCTCAAAATTAAGGACAGAGAAATGAAATTGATCTTTTTGAACAGATATAGGGAATGTATTCTTTTACAAGTTAGACTTGAAGAGGTTTTTTATGTTCAATATTTCTTTGTAATTTGTTTCAATTAAATACTACTGTATACACATGCCGAGACGTCTGTAGCCCATTGTCATTGTAACATGCAGCTGGTATGTTAATAAATGCTCATTGTAACAGCATTCACTCTGATAGGCTGTAACAATTTTCTGTATCACAGTAATTAATACTTATTTTGCTTACATTTTTAAAGCAATATTTTACCTTCCTTGACGTTTTCACACGTACAGTAACTCACACTAATGTTAGACTTCTGGATTTTTTTCTTTTATACTATTTTAATAACTTTATGTAATGACCCAAATGCGATACTTCTTTTACAGGTCAGATGTTAATTTTGACATACTGATATTTTAAAAATATGTTTGATATCAGAATTGTCCTGTTTACTTCTGTAAAAGGTTTAAAGCTCTAATGTTATTTAAAAGGCTGACAACTTTAGAATAAAAGAATAGAAGGCCTTAAAGAATATATTTTCCACTTTTTAAACTAACTTTGTGACAAAAAATTATCTTTTCTGAGTAGAAGCAGGTATGTCCATGATGTTTCAACCCACATAATTTCATTTTGGTTTGAATCCTGTGAAAAATGGCCTGTACCCCATAAACTGCTGACAGGGATATTTTATATGCCAGGAAGGCAAAATAAAATAAATAAAGAATGAAAAATCCCCTTTTGAGGGGCATATGTGGTAACCAGTGTTTTTTCTAGAAGCTTCCTATAACCATTATTTTATTTTTTTCATATCAACATCCTTACGAACATAAACCCTTTGAGTGACTATAAAAAGGAGCGTTTAACCTAAGAGGAAACATCTACGAGTACTGTCACTTTCATGTGTAAATAGAATTGTTAGCCACACATATTGTCATATTTTTTGCCATCCATTACTGGAAAGACAAAAGAATTATAAACAATCCTCACAGAGTTCACATAGTCTATTCTCTAAATCTCATGTTAGCCTGTAATGTCTTTATTTGTATTTACCACTGCTAACAACGGAATTTGTATTTACCACTGCTAACAAGGGAATGAACAAGGGTTAGAATGAGAGGAAATGGCCTCAAGTTGCCCCAGGGGAGGTTTAGATTGGAGATGAGGAAAAACTTCTTCGCAGAAAGGGCAGTCAAGCATTGGAACAGGCTGCCCAGGGAGGTGGTGGAGTCACCTTCCCTGGTGGTATTTAAAAGATGGGTAGATGAGGTGCTCAGGGACATGGTTTAGAGGTGGAATTGGCAGTGTCAGGCTCATGGTTGGAGCTGATGATCTTAAAGGTCTTTTCCAACCGTTATGTTTTTGTGATTCTATGATTGCAAATGTTATTTCCCGCAGATCTAGCATGTACACTAATATTTTAGAAATTACATTTAAGTTAAAATACAAAATAAACTTCCAGTTCTTCTTTTCAACAAACGTCTTAGAAGTAGAACTAAAGAATATGTTATTACATTTTATTTCACTAAACCTTACATGCTTTACAATTTAAAAATTAAGTTTAGGCAACATTTCAAGTCTGATATAGTTTGGAATTACTGCATGATGAGTGCTTCCTGAGAATTTGTGGAAAGATGTCGTTTAACTGTGGCAATTTTATCAATTTCTGATATTTTTTTTTAAAGTTTATTTTGCTGTTCCTGTTACCTTCTCTGTTTGTACTTTGTAGCTAAAGCATTGCAGTCGTTACATACATGACTTATTTCCTTCTTTGATCAAAAACTTGGACCCTGTCCCACTTAGACATCTTCTCAACCTAGTCTCAACTCTTCATCCAAGCGCTCACACGGAACAGGTAAAGACAAGGCGAACAAAAGCACTGTAACGAGAAAAGAAATTATGTCAGTATATTAAACAAGGATTATGGATTTGTCTTTGTGTTTTCTAAAGGAATGCATGTAGAAGTAATATTCACTAATGCATAAGAGAGGAAACTATATGAGCTAAGTTACCATGTTTCTTTTGTGGCTTTTGAATTATAATCTTTTTCAGAGATTTTTGAAGACTGCATAAACAGTGATAGAAGATTTTAACTTCATGTCTGAATCTTCACGCAACATTATCTTTTGCATTTGTTTATTTTGATGAGTTTTATTTTGGTGAACCATAGTATTGGCTATAGAAAGATTAACAGTGGATCTTTGCATACAAAACCTGCTGCTTCTTAGTGACATTGTTAATCTGGTTTTGTTTATAGACCTTGTATCTGGCATCAATGCTTATAAAAGCACTGTGGAATAATGCACTAGCAGCTAAGGCTCAGCTGTCAAAACAAAGCTCTTTTGCATCTTTACTGAGTACCAGTCTACCCATGGGAAACAAAAAAGGTATGTGGCTTTCCAATAGATCTGGGAGTTAAATTTTGAATTTCTGTAGTCTCCTTGTTGACTTTGGACAAAAAGGATGTGTAGAACTTATTACTTGAAGTATTTTTTTGAAAGTGTCATGCTAGCATATTTTTCAAGCAGAAGTTGAGGGTAAAGATGAAAGCATTAAAAGTTTGTGAGCACATTTGGAAAGCTTTCTATTTCAGATCAATTCTGTGTGTCTATAGTAGTTTGTATTTTTCTGTTGTTTTTTTTTTTTTTTTAATTCAGAGGATGGTCTGTAACTCATCAGTTAACTATTCTTGTTCTGCTGAACATCTATAACTTACATAGCTACATAAAATCTTACAAAAGCTTACCTAATTTTTACCTAATTTTTGATATCACATGCTATTTCTGGTTTTTTGGTTTTTGGTTTTTCTTTTTACTTGACTGTGTATTTCCACACAGTCATTACTAGAGGTGCTACCAAGCCATTTTACTGTAGTTTCCCTTTCTTTTCCTACTGCTGATTTTTATGAATCATGGACAACTATATGCTGACAAAAAGATTTTTAGTCACTTATTTTTCCATCCTGCTTTTTTCCTTCAGAAGAAGAGGAGCTCAGAAGAGCAGCCCCCTCACCTTGTAAGTATAGTTTTAGAAGTACACCACAATCTGATACATTTGATACTCCAGTGTTTTTCTACAGCTGTTGAATTTGAATAGAAGAAGAACTAGTAAAAGTTTGAAATTATGTTTTTATGAGAAGTCAAATGAAAATTGATTTCATGTAGAATCTAGGAAGTTCGTATAGCTGTGGTTTATACTGGCAAGAAGAGACATCAGAATACAGATTTTGTAGTAAAATGCTCAGTGTTCTAAAAAGAATTTTAGTGTTTAGGTACATGGATTGTTTGAGTTATGTCCGTTGTTCAACTGTTTGCAGGAAGGATGCTTTCAAGTTCAACATTTGAGGCAGATTTATGTAATGCTGTTACATTCCAGTTAATAGATATCACAAAGTAACTGGGAAATGTGGTTTTGAACCAGGGTCACCAGCAGCAAGCCCTCAAAGTAGTGACAACAGTGACACTCATCAGAGTGGAGGCAGTGATATTGAAATGGAGGAACAGCTTATTAACAGAACAAAACATGTACAGCAGCGACTTTCAGATACGGAGGTAGGAGTGTAAATCTTAGTCTGTTAATTTTGTTACCGAGTTGCCTATTACTACCTATGGAAATAATGTTTTTTTCCATCATTATTTCAAAACCTGAATGGGTATATAATATGTATGCTTACCTGCAGCAGGATGGTGAATAGCTAGAATCTTACGTTCCGTGCAGTTTGCATAGAATATATTATACCTTGCCCGTGAGCAAGTGCACTACAGAAAAAACACCTCAAACAAATAGATTCCTGCATTTAAATTGTATTTCAGTAAGATTAATCTCTTAGTAAGAGATTGCATGGCATATTGGTTATGTGTCACATTGTCACCCTGTGTGCAATGTGCAACTCTCTATAGCCTGTTACAAATAAAGTTATGCAAAAATGAAATTATTAAATCTGAATCTTAAATCTTACTTAGAGCATTTTGTCATTGGCAACCAAATTGAGAACGAATGAATGAAGACTTGTAGGTTTGACACCTTTCCTCATAATGAAGAATGGTGTTTGAATGATGATTATATTGTTTATGCATTTTCAGTGATTTTTTATTTTCCCACCAATCTTAAAAAATAATAATAATAATAATTTCAGGAATCCATGCAAGGAAGCTCTGATGAGACAGCCAACAGTGGTGAAGATGGCAGTAGTGGTCCTGGTAGTAGCAGTGGCCACAGTGATGGATCCAGTAATGAGGCCAACTCCAGTCATGCAAGCCAGTCTGCTGGAAGCCCTGGCAGCGAGGTGCAGTCTGAAGACATTGCAGATATCGAAGCTCTCAAAGAAGAGGAGGATGAAGAGGAAGAAGATAGCAGTCATAATCCCCAGAAAAGCAGTAGGAGCACAGATCTACGAAGCAGGAAACTGGAATCACAAACAGGCATTTGTCTGGGAGATTCACAAGGGGCATCAGAGAGGAGCGGTGCAAATAATGGGGCAGGGAAGGATCATGTTTTTAATACTGACTCTGTGACACCAGTGGATAATCGAATTAGAATGCTAGATGCTTGTTCTCATGCTGAGGATACAGAACATGATATGACAGGAGAAATGAGCACTGCTCACGTTTCACAAGGGTCTCAAGATTCTTGTATAACTCACACAGGGGACTTCCTTGGGGAAACTATTGGAAATGAATTATTTAACTGTCGACAGTTCATTGGGCCACAGCATCACCACCACCACCACCACCACCACCATGATGGGTAGGTAGCTGGACATTTCTTCTGATTCCTTATATCACAGAAATAAAAGTGATAGCGAAATACTCCATTTGGGCAGAACTTTGTATGGACATTTTGCTATCATTCAGGATAATTTTGTCTAACAGATGATAGTTATTGCAGATAGTTACACAGTAATATGTTTTGTTAACATCTGATTAAAGGTTTTTTGTAAAGTTTTTGTACTGAATAAATAAGACAACATTTGAGAAAATGTTACTTGTTTTGGAAAATGCTGTATTTAGTTAACATTAAAGAAGTCAACACAGTTATCATGATAGTGAGACCTTCAGTTTATCTGTAATCGTTTTTCAAATTCATATGAAGGTCTGCTGATCAGACAGATGATTCATCCTGCCTTGAGCTTTAGGGAGATGTCTACTTACTTGTAGTCTGCTATAAGCAACTTTCTCTTTTATATTGTCCATTCTAATATTCTTTTATAGGCATATGGTTGATGATATGCTAAGTGCAGATGATGTCAGTTGCAGTAGTTCCCAAGTCAGTGCAAAATCAGAGAAAAATATGGCTGATTTTGATGGGGAAGAGTCTGGCTGTGAAGAGGAGCTTGTACAGATTAATTCACACGCTGAGCTAACATCTCATCTTCAGCAGCACCTTCCTAACCTTGCCTCTATCTATCACGAACATCTTAGTCAAGGTAAGAGTGATAAAAAGAAAACAGAAAAATGTTGTACTTCTAAATCAGTTTTTTTATAATTTTGAATTAATCTCCGATAATTAAAATAATCTAATTATTTTAACGATACAATGTGTATTTACCCAAAGAAACCATGGTGACTACTGAGATTCTAGATGTAGCTGTGTTTACTTTTAATTTTTTTTTCTCCATTTCTACTAGAGCTTTTAATGCAAGTTAAAACAAATAAAGGCACTAAAGAGCCTAGAAAATGCTTTTTCTAATCAGTTATTAAATAAAAGTAAAAAAAAAAGACGGTACTGAAATGCAACATTTTTTTCCCTCTCTGAAACCTTACGCGATTTTTCTTCTGGTGGGTGGATTTTCCTGTGATTCCGTACATTTGTCATCTTAAATGAATTAACCATAATGGGCTGTACAGAGGATAATTTTGGAAAAATGGGTTAGAATATAACTTGATATCTTGGGGAGCTTGCCTTAAAGGACATTTTATGCTATTTCATCTTACACTGTCAAATCTTCTAGTTTACTTCAGGGTGCAATTTAAGATGCAACTAAAACACTTCTCAAGAATTAGATCATCTTTCCATATGCTATTGTGGCAGCTTTATTTTATGTTTTGTCCTCCTTTTAAATATAATGGAGGGTATGGTTAGTAAAGGTTTAACATTTTTTTCTTTACTGGTCTGGTGGAACCAAGTCTGCTATCTTCTAGCAGGCAGTAAAGCCAGTACTACTTGTATCTTTTCCTGAAACACAGTTGACTAAGAAAGTCTCTTTTTTCTTTAGGCTTAACATTTCTTGTTATGTGGAACGGAATTATAATTTCAGCCTGACATTGAAAATGTGGAAGGAATTTTTTCTTTCAGTGCAGAGTTGAATAAGCTACTAAAACTTTGTAGTTAAAAAATACTCTAATTCAGCATATTTTTTCAGTATTTTCCATAGATATTACACATCTTACTGAATATCTAAATTATTGTTTGAGCATGAGACCTTCAGTGCAGGTTATTTTTGACACCCCTAGTTTTGCACGTGCGAATAATTACCAGTGTTCTGCATGCAGTCTAAATTTGCTGTTACATGAAAATAGTATCAAAGAGTAGATAAATGAATGGTGCCAGCTGTGGTCACACAGAAGAAGGAAAATGTCTATCACTGTTTATGAAGACATGATGAGTTTCTAAAATCATGCACTTTGATACTCCGTCGTATTTTAAAAATGGTGTTTGTTTTTCCGCTTTTTCACTTAGATATAGAGGGTCGTGTAGTATGAGGGAATTTATTGAAATGTGCTTCTTTCTTGTTTTCCAACCATGCTAGTTGCAAAGATACCTCCCTTCGGACCACAGCACTACAGGAAGACTTAAGAAATATTTTAATTGCACTATGAATTAAATCTAATTAAATTAAACGGCAATTGCATTGCCTCTGCAGTTCTTAAGTACTGTTGCCATTAGCCAGAAACGGTGTAAATATTGGCTTAACTGTCCTGTTGACTTCTTCTAGGGTCGTAATGTTTTGTCTTCTTTTAAAAACCCATATGTGGAAAAAAGCTGCAATTACATTGTTGTTGTATGCAATTTAAAATAGCCAAATTTACAAATAAAGCATATTGTTGTTCTTGCACTTAGGGAATAATGTTCAGATTAGATAGTTCCTTCTATTTATTCAATAATGTTCTTTATATTTTGTTCAGGACCAGCAGTTCATAAACATCAATATAATAGCAATGCGGTGACGGACATTAATTTGGATAATGTTTGTAAGAAAGGAAATACCCTTTTGTGGGATCTGGTCCAGGATGAAGATGCAGTAAGTTGAATACCAGAAAAGAAAATTTTTTAAAAGAAAATAAATATATACTATTCAATGATTTTTCTTTCTACTTGCTGTAGATTCATCTCTCTGAAGGGTTAATAAATGAAGCAGAGAAGCTGCTCTGTTCTTTAGTATGCTGGTTCACTGACAGACAGATTCGAATGAGATTTATTGAAGGCTGCTTAGAAAATTTAGCAAACAACAGGTAACTTAAATCACAAATTACCTTTTTTTACATTTACCTATTTTTGTAATGTATAAGAATTCCAAGTTGACTATAACAGTTATTTAACTTTACAGGGAGACAATTAAACCAGACAAAAGCAAAAATATAAAAATAGTTTTCAAGGTGTTACGGATGTATCTGATGTGCCATTTTTCTGTTCTCTGTGTCCTGAATTTCTCATCTGTTGCATTTGTTTGTTCTCCCTTCTGCCAGAGGTTACTGCCTTCCTAACAGCTGGTAAAAGCGGGTCCACACCTTAGCCAGTTGAGTGCAAGGCCAGGTGCCTTAGCATAAGCATTTTGAACTGATCATTTAGATTTTACATGCAAGTGTCTGAGGAACAGACACATTCTTTTCCATCATTTCTGTTGTGGGGTCTAATTTCTGTGAAGAAGCAGCTGGAGGTAGAAGGTAATACCTTATCCTCAGATAACTTAATACCAGCCAAAGCTGTGAGACTGGACAGTTTGAAGACTGGCAAAAGTGGAATTTTTTGTTGATACAACCGATCAACTGCTGGACATCACCTGCAGTGTTATGTTGTTACCTTTTTGCTAAGAACTGTATTTGTGAGATGAGTTACAAGTATACTGAGATACTAATTAATAAAGAAATGTGAAGGTACATACCTCTAAACATACATGCAGTTTATGTACTTCTTGAGTTTTCATAGATAATTATCTAACAATACACACCTACTTGTGTCTATAATGAGTTTGAGGCAGATTTATTACTGCTGTGTTATCTGTTTATAGAAAAACCATACTCATTTTGCTGAAATCTGGAAAGTCTTATGAAACTCGAAAATAATAATTTATCTTCTGAAATTTAAATAATTTTAAATAAGAAAAATGTGTATTGTTTTATATTTATACTTGTCCAATAGCTGTGTCTCCAAGGTATTACATATAACGTAGCTCACATTCAGAAAACTAACTGACTGATGGTAATGATGGTAAACTTCACACAGATATTTCCAGTGCTTTCAGTCAGCCTGTTTGTTCACTGAACCTGAGCTTCTCAAAGTAATTTTAAAATTGACTGTTTCAGTTTTGTAACAATCATATATTGTCATCATTTCTCTCTTTCTCCTTTAGATCAGTAGTAGTTTCACTTCGTCTTCTTCCAAAGCTGTTTGGTACGTTTCAACAATTTGGAAGCAGTTATGATACACATTGGATAACAATGTAAGTAGTTCCCTGTCCCCAACAGAATAAACCAGCAGAAGTGATGACATTTAGGAGACTGCTGCAAGGCTTGTCCCTTTAGTGTGCTGCAAATTGATAATGACCTAAGGTTATCGTCTGTCTGTTGTCTGGCCTAGATGTATGAGGTTGTTTAATCACTCAGGCCTAGATTTCTTCATACTGTACACTACTGTTGTAACTGAGGTGAAGACTAATTTACACATTTTTTTAATCCACACCCACTCCACCCCCCTGCCAATCCTAAGGGACTTGTGGACAGTACTAGACATCCACTAATAGTACATTGTAGAAATTTGTAATAAATTGATGTTACATCATTCTGTTCTGATTGTATATCAAATGCTTCCCACTAATAAAAAAATTTGGTTTATAAGAAAACCCTTGAAATGTGAAGATATGTAGTATAACATTCCTTACTAAAACAAACTAACTGTCTGGTCTAACTATAGAGAACAAACTACTGTAACTTCTGGGAATGATTACAGAGATTACCAGCAATTTTTCTTGGCCTTTTTGACAGGACATTTAAATATATCCCCAGCTTTGAGTTTTGGCTTAAGACTTTTTCTGAATTAGGGCCTTTAGGAACAGTTTTCATGGTCTCAAAAGGGAGTGTTCTGTCAGTCCTATGCCTGAAACTAACAGCATTGTGAAGCCTTATGGATGACAAGGAAGAAGAGAGTACTGTACTTGAATATGCTCCTGAATTCATGGTAGATGGAAAATGGAATGTTTGCTTTGGTTTTATGTCTATGTAGTTTTCCTATAATAGCTGTCTAATTTCTGTAGCTTTTCTGATCTTTTTAAGCAAACCATAATACTTTCTGCCCTTTAAATTGACACAGGTGGGCAGAAAAGGAACTTAACATGATGAAACTTTTCTTTGATAATTTGGTACACTACATTCAGGCAGTCAGGGAAGGACGACATAAACATGCATTGTAAGTACACAACCAGCTTGGAGTGTTTGATATTTTATGTTTTTAAGTGTTTCTTTTCTGCTTTTCTTCTGGCCCTTCCAGTGCATTCTTCTAAGTAAATACTTTCTGTAGGGACATTAAATGCTTCAAGAGACAAAGGTCTGTAAAAACGATAACATTTTAAATAGCTTTCTTTTCCTTAAAAAAACTGCAACAAGTCTCATGTCATTTTTGTTAGATATTGTGTTGCATATTTGTTTACAAATGAAGCATGAAGATTTTATATATTCAAATAAATTTTAAGTGATTTCATATAATAAAACTATTCAAATGTTTTAGTTTTAAAATCTGTTATCATTAACCTCTGCAGTAGTTTTTTTCTGTTTAATACCTTCATTTGCACTTTCTCATTTGTATGATTAAAATTAAGTGTATATACACAAGTGATACAATTTCTAGCTTCCCAATCCTGGTGGAATAGACTATTCGTGTTTTGACAGATGTCAAAGTCAGTCTGTAAATGTGGGCATCTACAACTGAAAAATACTGCTATTTATGGGTGAAATTTTTACTTCATCATACACCTTTCTATTGGACATTGCTCTAGTGAGAAATTACTTCAAAAGCTGTTTGAAAGTGGGATGAATTGCTTTAGATTCAGGCAAAACAATACATTTTTCTGCTTTGACCGTTAAGCTTCTGTCTTACAAATAGAAATAAATTTAGTATTTTTATATAAGTTATGAAAATATTTTTATGAAGAGTATCTATCAGCTGGAATTGGAAACTCCAAGTAGAAATATCAGCATTTTACAAGTTAGGGAAAAAATTAAGGTCAGATCCTGCAAAGTGCTAATGACAAAATGATGCGCTTGAATTAGACTGTGTGCCAAAAAGAACCTGCTTGCACCCCTAAAAAAAACAACAAAAGAGTAACTTAAGTAGTAATGACGAGTGTGTCGTTCCATGTGTTTGGTGTGGTTCTGTAATATGTGCAGCTGGAGTCTAGACTACATACGGAACTAGAAGTTCAGTAAGAAAACCTAGAAGAAAAAATTACTGATGCTTTTAAGAGGCATGCGTATGAGTGGGGAAAAAGTTATGACAATAAACAAATAAATAAACTTCCATTTTTATACAAATTTAAATTTTAGATACAGCCACAGTGCAGAAGTTCAGGTTCGTCTTCAATTCCTGACATGTGTGTTTTCAACTCTAGGATCCCCAGATCATTTCAGTAAGTATTTGAGGTTACCTTAAGAGGGAAGCGCTTTGTAGTAAGGCTTACATAGTTCTTAATAATCAATGTTAGCTTACATAAATATGATAATTTAAACATACAATTTTAAATAATTTCTGGTACTGTTTCAAAAGAAGGAAGATTTTTTTATGAAAGCACAGAACCAATATTGGTGTTTAGATTCTATTACAGTTCTGTGAGAACAAATTTTTATGTTCTGTGTGCTTCAGTTTTTCTAAATATTAGGATTCTAGTAATTACTGAAATTAAGATAATATATTCTGGTTTTGTGGGTTTTGGTTCATGTCCCTAATGTTCCCAGAGATCTTTCAGTGGAGTGCACTGTAAGTAAGGTGTGATATCAAAAAGGAATAATTCTTTATATTTTAATACTGTCAGAAATTGGTTTACACTTTTGTTAACAATATATTCTGCATGATAGTTGATCTGTACAGATGCTGAAATCTTTGCACTCTAATAGGTTAACAATAGAAATCTTTTGATGTGGCTGATGGAATTCCAAGTCAAAAAGTGTTTTTAATAACCCTTGATGGCTTTCCCTTCCATAAATTCTTTTGACTACTCTCTTCTTAAGCCCTTGTAAACAATAGAGAAACAAGCTGCTGTTTGGTATGAGATCCCAGGTCAGCCCATACTGCTCATTGGTTTAGTACCAACCAACAGCACTAACAACCAAAAACTGTAGCTGATTGCCAGCTCTAAGAGGGGAAAAGTGTATGATTCCTCATTGGTAGGTAGCGCATTTTTCTTTTATTGTTTCTGAAAACTTTTTGTCCTGACAAAAACTGTTCTGGTTTTTCTGTATGTATTCTTGGGTTTTGTAGAATATAATCATATATTTGATATTATAAAGGAGTAGTTAAAATAATTCCCCAATTTTAGGGTTGAGTTTAGAACAAGTGGATATACTGTGGCACTGCTTAGTAGAAGATTCTGAATGTTATGATGATGCACTACATTGGTTCTTAAATCAAGTACGGAGTAAAGATCAACATGCTATGGGTATGGAGACTTACAAGCATCTTTTTTTGGAAAAGGTATGTGGAGAGTTAATTGCAACCTTATAAGTCTAATAAAAGTGTTTCTTTCCATATCAGTACTATTTAACATATTTAAAATTGTTTCTATAAAAAATACATCTTCAGTAGTTTAGGAAGATCCCACCCTCATGCAATGATTTTTCTCTGCTTGGAGGGAAGAGGGGAATGGATTGGCATGAATTCTTTTCACACGAGTATTTACTTGAGTGTTTCTTCGCAAATAGCCTGTGTTGTATTTGAAGCTGTGTGGCATTTCATTTCAATTTTTAAAAAAAGCCACCCAATATTATACTTTCCTTTATGATATATAGCTTACCTGACTAAAAAATTGACTTTTCTTCTTTTTGTGAGGGGCATATAAAGCTCATCAATACAACCACTGAAAATAAATATGCATCAGTAGACCTTTTTTAAAGGGGTCACATCCATTTCAACAGACGTTACAAAATGGATAGTTTGTGCAATAATTAATGTACTCTAGTTCCTTTCCAAGGTTACACAGTTTTTGTCTAGTTTTTTAAGCGTATGACTTTTTTAAACGGACAAATTGTATAACAAATTGTCCTGCTGTTGACAAGTTAAGCAGCTAATGTTACAATAATAATTTTTGTTTCCTCTGCACTGTTACAGTCCAAATCAGTGACAGAGAAAAGAGATTTGTTTAAGCCAATTATAGTTGATTTTTTGCATTGTATATAAAATTCAGAGTGTGATCTTTTGTAAGAATAAATTTGAATTGATCTACTACATTTGAATATGATTGGTAGTAACAATGACATTTTTTTGTGCTAGTGAAATAAATACCCTGTAATTGCTATCCATTTCATCACTGAATTTTTTCCCATACTAAAATGCATTCATTGTATTTAGATGCCACAACTAAAACCTGAAACTATCAGTATGACTGGCCTAAACCTCTTCCAGCATTTGTGTAACTTGGCTAGACTGGCTACTAGTGCATATGATGGTGGCTCAAACTCAGAGGTAAGCCTAGATCCTGTGCTCATGTTTGTCTTCTTTTTGAGAGAAGGGGAAAGTTAAATTACTTCTCTGCAATGGCATATCTCTTGAGAGCTTACTGGCTTGAATATTGTTTACTGGTATTATTCTTAGCATAACTGAACTATATTCACTGTTGTGTTTAAAGAATGGGTTTGTAACAGTTACTTTTCTAAGTAAGAAGATTCAGATGCTATTCTATTAGGCATATTTAATTCTGACAAGAAGTCTGTTGTAACATGTGTCTCAGTTATTTATGATGTGCTTTAGAATTTTTTCTTTAGTTTTTTTTATACAGGGAAACTATCTTAGAAATAAAATTATATGTAGGATATTTTTCTGCTAATTGACTTGAGACAAATTTTTATTAAAATTTGTATTTTTGCAATGAATACCAATAATAGTTGTGGGTTTAAGGCTTCATTTAAAACTATTCCTGTTTGTCAAAAAAGAAAATTCACTCTTTTGAATTTTAACCAGTTCTCCTTATGCTTCAAAGTATGAAAATATTTCTTTGAAAGTCAGGATTTTATAGTAATTGGTGTATACAATGATGAGAGCCCAAGCAGAGGAAAAACAGAGATATTTTTAGTAATTTAATCAAGAGGCAAATAAAATGTCTCAGGTCAGAAAAGCATCGCTCCCAGTAAAACAGTGAGGCAACGGTTGGTTTGTGTGTTTGTTTTCCTTTTGTCAAAACAGTTGTGTGGCATGGACCAGTTCTGGGGAATTGCTTTACGAGCACAGTCTGGGGATGTCAGTCGAGCGGCCATCCAGTATATCAACTCTTACTATATCAATGGTATGAATTTTCATTTTTATTTTTTGTTTTCTGTTTAAAATGTTGTAAAGAGTATCTAGTGTTATCCTGTTTTTATTCTTAGTATTAAAATGCACAGTCTCAAAGTTGTGCTTATATGATGTACTTTAACTGATGTTACAGGTAAAACTGGTCTTGAAAAAGAACAAGAATTTATTAGCAAGTGTATGGAGAGTCTGATGATAGCTTCTAGTAACCTTGAGCAAGACTCTCATTCAAGTCTGACCATTATTGAAAGAGGACTTTTAATGCTGAAGACACACCTGGAAGCTTTTAGGAGAAGGTAAATAGCTCCATGGATATATTTGGATGCAGCATTTATTTACATTCCTCTTATTGTAATGATGAATGAGTTATTATTAATTTAAGTAATATTTTATTTCTTTTTCTTTGTGTAAACTAAGGACAGTAGTGGATAATTTTGGAAGGTAATATATAAGATTTAAACAGTTACAAGAGTTGAGCCTTCTCATTGTATAAAGATGTATGGATGTGTTTTTTGTTTCCTCATCCCTCACCAAAGAAACTTTTCAAAGTTGTTTTACTTTTGTTTGAAGAATAGTGAGAATATCAAAACCTTCTTCTTATTTTGAAAAGACAGTGGATGAATGTGCCAGTTTTGTCCTTCCTCTCATTGTTTATCAAACACCCGTGTTACATAGGTTTTGACAAAAATATTGTTTCAATGTTTTTACCTTCTTCTTAAGGTTTGCGTATCATCTGAGACAGTGGCAGATTGAAGGCACTGGTATCAGCAGTCACTTGAAAGCCCTGAGTGACAAACAGTCACTACCACTAAGAATTGTATGTCAGCCAGCAGGACTTCCTGACAAGGTGAGTTAGAAGCCATTTTACAAGTCCATCCTACATGGTTAAATTTCAGTAAGTCAATTGTGTGCTTTGAAAAATGACATACACGTTTTATTTCAGATGACTATAGAAATGTATCCAAGTGATCAGGTGGCCGATCTACGGGCAGAAGTCACCCATTGGTATGAAAATTTGCAGAAGGAGCAGATAAATCAACAAGCACAGCTTCAGGAGTTTGGCCAAAGCAGCCGCAAAGGGGATTTCCCTGGTAAGCTGTAGTACTCATACCTGTATTTTTTGCCCTTCCAAAGATTCATCCACTTAGAGCTTAGAAAGTTACAGGATTTTTTCATCCCCAGATATCCTAAATAAGCAAGCATTATGAGTTTTCTTCTTCTAGCTCTAGTTACAGTTAGCATCATCCTCTCTTTTAATTAATAACGTTATTTCTTAAGCACTACCACTTATTCAAAATAACAAAGAAAATGTAGGTCTGCCAAAGCTCCTCAGATCTAACCAAGCTCCAAGTCTCAATAGATGTTCCCGCACATTATTTTTCTTCTCGTTGTTTTCTCTAATTTAAAGATTCTGTTACATAGACTCTTAGTCTGTGTTTTGTGAAATTTGTGTGTTTCTGGCTCTGCCATTGATTCAGAATTTGAAGGCGTAATTCAAATCTATAATTTATATTCTACATATGTGTATCCAATCAGGTGTAAGATTTTCCTTACTTCTGCAACTGCTTTTTAATTTACGATCATCCTGTAGCAAAAATGATTATTCGTCCTCTTTTGATGCTCTTAATTTGGAACATCACCTTGCTCCTGAGGTGGCTATTGCTTACTTACAGTGTGATGAATATGCATCCTGTTGTTCCCTTTCTTTATGTAGGTTTGAGTGAGTCAAAATTTCTGCTTTACTCATTAGGAGGAGGGCATTTTCTAAATCCTGCTGATGCTATCTATTTTATCATTCTTAGTGGTTATTGCTGTTCAAAATGCTCTTTTCTGAATTATCTTCTCGGTGTTTTCTTTCTTTCTCACTATGCGCAAGAGTTAGCATGTAATACATATTATCTGAACAAATCCTCTCCATGAACATCTTTTTCCAGCACTGCTGACCTTTTCTATATGTGTAAACATGAATCTGACTTTCTTTTCATAGTTTAACAACTTAAAAAAAAAGTTTTAATTAAGAGACAAACTGTTAGTAAACCAGACTGAACTTTAGACATCTTAATTATCTTATTTGTGAAATTGTTTTCCAGCCACTCATCAGAAGCTGTTTTAATGAAGAAACTATCTTGTTTCCCACCAAGTATAGCCACATAGAAATTTTTATTTTTGTTTTAGCTGGGAATGTAGAAACACATGATTCAGAAGATGCAGGATTGCAGGCCTGCAGCAGCTGCAGTTCAGTCATGTTACATACGTGCAGTGTCTTGTTTCATAGAACACCTGCGCTGATACCCATAATTGTGTACACTTTTTCTGGATATTGTTGGTCACAAAGATCTCTGTGAATGATGGTTCAATAAATTGATTGTTTGCACTTACAAGTTAAGTCATTCTGCATCACAGGAGACATGTATTGTAAGGTATATAGTGCAGACTTCTGTCTCAGGGACCCTTTACTATGTCCATTTTAATCAGTTAATCTACAGAAAAAAACCATTCCTGGTTAGGAAATAGCAATTATTTCATCGACTGAGGTAGAAATCCAAGCAGAGTTTATGAAATTTGAGTGAAAATAAAAGGCTTGTGATGTCAGAGTACAAGTTTTTTTCTTGCATTTTCCTTGTGGAGCTAAATCACATTGTCCTTAATTGGTTTTTAATTGTTTCCTCCGGTGGGATTTCAATTTCACGACATAGATAACAGTCTTGAATAGATTACAGTCACGAGAAGAGATAACAGAATATTTGTATCAACTTTTGTCTCTTGGAATTCTAGACTTGCACTTTTTTTTTCCCACTTTTAATTTTTTTCACCTGTTGTTAACTGTGACTGGCACTTTCTTAACGCTGTTGGCTTTGTTTAGCCCTTCTGTTAGCCTGCCTTTTCACCACTCTGTAGATGGCCATTCAATTTCCAGCATCTTTATGCAAAGTGTTACTTTAATTTTCCTGCTCTTGGGATGCATGAACAAACAGTACGTCTGCAGTGATACCAGTCACATCTAATACCTGGTGTCTTAAAATAAATTTAGTTTGAGAAGGTAGGGACACTGAAAATTAATGTTAAACAGATTGTTACAGAAGTGAAGTAACTATTATTGTGGAGAATGAAGCTGCAGGTTCTGAGATGGGCTAGAAGAACCCTAAAGCATTTATTAGTTATAGATAGGTTTCTGGTGCTTCCGTCAGTGGCACAGCCAAGAATGCCCACTAGCCAAAGCTTTGGGAATGTATCTGTAAGTAGTAGATGCATTCACATTTACTAAATGTCCCTTTTAACTCTCTTTCACTACAATAAACACTTTTTTTCCCATTTACCAGACATTTACCATTTAACTCTTTTGAGGTCCCAGTACCTTTTGTAACATCTCTTGCTCACTTGAAATCTGCAGTGCTCAGAGAAATGTGAGATTGCATTTGCTTTTCACTCAGATTGTTTGTTGTATTCTTTATTCTGAAATCTATTACTAGTTTGCTGAAGTGCAGAGGATGGTAGGTTTTTGTATTACTTTTGTGGATTATGTGTTTGCCTGCCTTTATCTGTTTGAAATGATTTTGTCTGACTGCATTGATAAGTTTCAAAGCAGCCAGCTGGGGAGGATGGAAACAGTGATATACATGTGAGATTATTCCCAACTCCACATAAAAGTTTCATGGTTTTATTGTTAATGAAGGATGTCTTTGGAGGGCTGTTCTGTATCCAGTTTTCCCCAAGAATGTCCCAGAAATTTTGTTTGGGCAGGATTGGAGGATTATATGTATTTTCCCGGTAGCTCCATTTGTCTGGCAGTCCCACCAAAGTTACTGTGTGTACATTTCAATGAATTGCTCTTGTTTGGAAATGTCAGCACTTGAGTGTGTATCTCAGTTGGTTTTGGGAAGCATCACCTGGATTTATTGTGTGCATACATCAGCAGTGACTGTGGCTGCAGACTGCAGGTGATGAGCTTTCAGTAATTACCAGAAGCATCAGTGCCCTACACTGCACATATCTGTATGAGAATGAAATTTGAGTTCGCTTCATACACACAGGTTTTTTTTGTTGTTTGTTTTAACAAACAACTATATCTTTGAATATTGTGTTCCTATAACCAGGTAACAGACTGTTTTGAAGCATTTTCAGGTTGCAGAACTCTTGAGTACTTTCCCGAGATTTCTGCGAGAGGTTCCAAAAAATAGGCTTTTCCGAAGAAGCCTCATTGAAATCCTAGTGTTGAAGTATAGTGGCAGTGTAAGGCTGCTCTTCACTAGTGTGTAGGACCAGGGCCCAATGTTGGAAAAATGGTACTTGTAAGAACAGTGGCTGAAAAGCATAGCGAATTTCAGTCCATTACAAATGTCTTTGTGCATCAGAATTGGCGGTTAGAACTGTGTGAGTACCCTGAGGTATAAAGTCATTGTGCATTGTAATTCTTGGTTACTGCTCGATTGTCTGTGCCAAATGGAATTAAATTCTTAATCACAGAATCATAGAAGCACAGAGCAGTAGGCGTTGGAAGGGACCTCTGGAGATCATCCAGTCCAATTTATCTGACAAAGCAGGTTCACCTAGAGCAGGTTGCACAGGATCACGTCCAGACACGTTTTTAATATCTCCAGAGATGGAGACTCCACAACCTCTTTGGACAGCCTGTTCCAGTGTTCTGTCACCCTCACAGTGAAGAAATTTTTCCTCATCTTCAGAAGGAAACTTCTTGTGTTTCAGTTTGTGCCCATTGCCCCTTGTCCTATCGCTGGCCACCACTGAAAAGAGTCTGACCCCATCCTCTTGACACCCGCCCTTTAGGTATTTATAAGCATTGATAAGATTCCCTCTCAGTCTTCTCTTCTCCAGGCTAAACAGACACAGCTTTCTCAGTCTTTCCTCCTAAGGGACATGCTCCAGCCCCTAATCATTTTTGTAACCTCCACTGGACTCTCTCCAGTAGTTCCTGGTGTTTCTTGAACTGAGGAGCCCAAAACTGGACACAGTACTCCAGATGTGGCCTCACTAGGGCACAGTAGAAGGGGAGGAGAACCTTCCTCGACCTGCTGGCCACACTCTTCTGAATGCACCCCAGGATGCCATTGGCCTATTGACCACGAGGCCACATTGCTGGCTTGTGGTTAACTTGCTGTCCACCAGGACTCGCACGTCCTTCTCCACAGAGCTGCTTTCCAGCAGGTCAGCCCCTAACGTAATCTTTTAATTGCTCAGATTTCTTCTTCAAGGTTTAGAATTCTTTGAAGGATGTTCTCAGTTTTTCAGTTCTGAATTATATGACATCTTCAGTTCCAACTTACATTTAAGTAAGTTTAATCACTGCTGCTTTGCCTTTGCTGACTTTATCACAGATATGTGATACAAAGGGATTTTGTTGATGATCGCAATTGTTTTCCATTATTCTTCTCTGGCATAGCATAATTTACTTCAAAAAATGGAAGGCATGTTTCAATCTGTATTATGAACACTTTTCACTACAAGATTGGCTGAACTGTTACTGAAAAGGTTATTTCTGAATACGTGGAAATAAATGTAGTTTAACATCATAACCAGTTTTCGCAAGGAAATTGCATTAAGTTTCTGCCTCATTTAAATTGCTACTGAAGGGCTATTTGCTATTAAAAATAAGTCTTAGCACATTCATTAGAAAATGAAACTATGATTCCAGAAATTTACTGAAATCTGTTTTTATCATAGGTGGCCTCATGGGACCTGTGAGAATGATTTCGTCTGGGCATGAACTGACCACCGATTATGATGAAAAAACACTTCATGAATTGGGTTTTAAGGATATGCAGGTATTAGCAGCATATAGGTAGCAGTCAGTGAAAAAGATTGGTTGATGTGTTGCTTTTATCTTGTGTAGCTGATATATCTAGTGATGGTGAAAGGTATACTTTTCTTTGGGAGCATCCTACAGTTTTCTGAAGCTAGTTGTTTCATGTTACCCAATACATGCCTCCTCTGAGCTCAAACTAATGCTGTCGATCCTTGCTGCTGTCAGTCTTTAAAATAATAAATAATTTCAAAAGCCTCATTCTATTTATATTGGCAAATATGAAAACTCAAGAAATAAAAGAAAAAAAAAATCACGTTTTTTCATTCATCAAGGGACCAGTGAAAACAGAATCAAATACCCATTTTTTGTCTGAATTGTTAAACACATCCTAATTCCATAATAGCAGTGACTAGCTCTCTCCTTTCACAGGCTAAAGCTGAAGCATTTTTAATGCTCATCTGTAATTTTTTTACCTCAATTCAGAGTTCATGTTAGAGTGATCTACTCATAAATTTGATGAAGTCAACAGTATTTAAAAACCTGATTTGATTTGTATGAGTGTGAATGACATCATGACTGTTTTAGGGCGGTGGGACTAACAAAACTTACCAGCAGATCATCACATACGTTCTTTCTATTTAAAGGAATTCATACTGTATGACTTCAGGGATCTGCTGACATCCTTTCAGAAAGAGTATTACTGGCTGATGTGCTTACCTGTGCTGTTGACAGCTATTAGTGATTGTAGCAGTTAGTCTGTCTTGACTCTCGCAATTCCAGATTGGATGATCCGTTGGACTATGTCTTCAGTTGTTCATTAGTTCTTTTTGCTAAATGAATTGGGTTAATTCAAAAGCAAAACAAGTTTTTTTAAATATTTTTTTCTTATTAACGTAGATAATTTTAGAGAATTGAACGATGGAGCAATCGGATGAATTCTTATGCTTGCAGAACTTGGAGGAGCAGTAGCACTCAGTATGAATGGCTGGGTGTGATCGATATATGGAACTGATAACAAGTAAGAAGGAACAGTTCACCTGAGAGTGGCTTTCCACAACATGTTTATGCTAGTATAACAAGTATCTGGTTTTCCAACCCCACTGCTATTTGTGTTGCTACATCCTTGCTAGCATTTTTCTGGTCCTTTGAGCCAATTTATCTCATTTTTCCTCTGGATTAGTTTTTGTGCCTTTTCATGAATGTACTGAGAAGTCAGAGCAGTACTAGAGTCTCTCCAGCCTGAATTGCAAAATAAGAGATGAAGGACAAGGAAACAGGACCGTCTACTGTAACAACAGCAAACAGTGTTTGCAACTACATCACGAAGCCTTAAGTGCAAGCAAAACCAAGCTTTAATTATGGCAGTTGCTCAAATTGCTGCTCAGTAAAGGTTTGACAACAAAGATACTGATGTGTCTTTAAGTTCTTAATTCTGACCCTGTTGAAAACATCCCATGTTTTCAGTAGATGCATTTTTAAAATTGTCTCCTCCTTGTTGTTCCTCTCTGTTTATAGATGGTGTTTGTATCCCTGGGCGCCCCAAGGAGAGAACGTAAAGGTGAAGGTGTTCAGCTTCCAGCATCTTGCCTACCTCCTCCTCAGAAAGACAACATTCCAATGCTTTTACTCCTGCAAGAACCTCATCTTACCACTCTTTTTGATTTGTTAGAGATGCTTGCCTCTTTTAAGCCTCCTTCTGGAGAAGTGGCTATGGAAGATAGTGAGGTAATTTAGAGTAATTTTATTTTAATAATTATATTTAGATGCCATTTATTTAATGGCATCTATTTTGCCTATCTAGTCTACTTCTTGTGTACTCTATCCAATTTTGCTAGGTATGTTTATTGTCCTTATATTCACATTTCATGTATGGTATAATCATTATCAGTTTTTTTCTGATTTTAACAGCATTGTTCTGCTGTATTTTAAATGTTCTAAATACTGCAGGAGCTATGAAAAAATAATTCTTAAGAAAGAATATTGATTATTTAAATAAATGTGTTGACTAATAATGGGAATTGGCTTCAAGAAAAGTTTGTAGAGGTTTTATTGCAAAAAATCAGGTTTTATGTCATATACCATCATTAGCTTGTGGGAAATTAAATAACCACTAGCATATTCGAACCAGTAGTTTATTTTTAAGTTTTATTTACACTCAAATATTTCAAAATATGTGATACACTATAAAGATAATGGAACTTAGTTTTTGCAGGTTCAGTGAGACTTCAACTATCATGTTCTATTTATGGATTTACATTAGATAGGAAACAGATAACTTCTTAATTAAGAATAAATACATTTTTGGACTTTGAAATCTTATTTTCACAAAGAAGTTCACAATAAGAATGGTTGTGCTATGGTTTGTCAGAGTGCAAGATGTGAAGAACTCCATCTCCATGCAGAAAACTTATCCAGACGTGTCTGGGAACTGTTAATGCTTCTGCCAACGTGCCCTAATATGTTGCAGGCATTCCAGAATATTTCAGATGAGCAGGTAAAGAGAGAATGCTTGTTTTACATGTTTATCTTTATTGACATGGATGTTTTAGTGTCTAGTGTTTTAGTTGAATTTTCCCCAAATAGGAATGGTAAATACTGTGTTAATTGTGCTGAGCCACAAGTAAACCTCATAAACAAACCTAATAATTTTTATGAAATTAAAACTAAACAGAGATGTTATTTTAGTTCCCGAAGTTTGTTTTTATGATTTCTTAAAAAAAAAAAAAAAAAAAAAAAGTTAGTACTAATTGTCACAGTCTTTTGGCTTTAATTGAGACAGCAGCATCCTCACCTGCAGGCTTGCTTTAACATTATGACTGTTGTGATAGTAATCCTTCTGTACTCTCTTCTGTAATTTCAAAACTTGGGTACACACCTAGTTGTTTTCTTGCCCTATAGATGAAAATTTTGCCTCTTTTAAAGTTGCTGAAATGACTTTTAAACAGTTTTTAGATATTATGGTTCTTTAGTGACACATGCATTAAAATTTTGGTGGAAGTTGTAATTTAGAATGTAACATTTGGATTCCTTTACTTTAAAATAGTATGTACCTTAGCTTATAATAATGGTGGAGGTTTACTCAAAATTATTTGCTGAATTCACATTATTCATATTGCTAATTGCATATAGAAATATGCTTTAAATTGTCTAATTTCAAATAATAGATGAAATTTAAAACCAGGTAATTTATCTGTGTTGCTTTAAAACTCCTTGTATTTTTTAGATAGATCAGCATTACATATAATTGTGTTAATTGTTTTCTGTCTTTTTTATCTTTTAAGGGTAATGATGGCTTCAGCTGGAAGGATCTTTTGCGAATAAAAAGTGCCCATAAACTTTTGTATGCCCTGGAAATTATTGAAGCTTTGGGAAAGCCCAACAGGAGAATAAGACGTGAATCTACGGTAACAGAGTTTCTTAGTTTCTTGCACATAATATATGCTTTTCTCTCTGATGCCAAGTATATATTGATGCGTTATTTCGTAGTATTTTAATTCTTTAACCATTTTTACAATGAATTGTTCTTGTTTATCTTTAGGGAAGTTACAGTGATCTTTACCCAGATTCAGATGATTCAAGTGAAGATCAAATAGAAAATAGTAAAAACACATGGAGCTGCAAGGTTTGATTTTCCTATGGTATTCTGTGATACTTAATATAGTTTCTCAAAAAAGATATAAAATTAAAACCCATTTAAAACATTATCTCTGTTAGAGTTTTTTATCTCAAATTTAGGTATAACATTTAAAAGTTTTTCTGTGATACCAGGCCTGTAAATTTGTCACAGTTGTACACAACTGTTTCTTTTGTTTTTAATAAAATATCCAGCTGAATAGTTTATCAGATTTCCATTTATTTATTAAGTTTAGATTGGTCTCTAACTGAACTTAGTGATATGTCTGTATTTGCTTTTTTTCACATTGGTTCCATAATACACTTACAGTTTGTTGCTGCTGGAGGGCTCCAACAGTTACTAGAAATTTTCAATTCTGGAATCTTAGAGCCTAAAGAACAGGAATCATGGACTGTGGTAGGTCTTTATTCACCCTTTTTCTCCAGAATAACATAGCTCTCATTTGTAAAGACTTTGGTTACTTGCAGCCTTTATTGTTACTTCTCTGTAGTAAGTGAAATAAATGAATTCTATAATTGAAACCACCAGAGTCTATGCAATAGACATGCAGTGCTATGTAATAGCATCTTTTTCTTGAATAATTTATATTCCTGTAAGAATTTATTTTCTTTAAAAAAGAAAAAATCTTCATACTTCTGCTTTTTTCCTATTGTAAAACCACCCTTTGTATTTTTCTTTGTACTTTCGGTTTAATTTTTTTTGTCCAGTCTTAAAAAATCCTACTTTATAGAACATAAAATTGTTGAGCATGGGAACATCTTGGAGAAAAAAACCTGTGTTCCATCTTTAGGAATGATTGCAACTGCATTGATAATACTATTGCATATCACACTTCTTTAAAGAAGTCAAAATTTGCCAGACAAGAAGGGGGTACTTTATTTTTACTTTTTTTCTGCTTGTTTTAGGGAAAGTTGCTATTGGGAAACTTCTATTATAGTCTGTTTTAAAAGCAGTAATCTGTTAATTACCTTTCCCTCTGAAGAGGCTAAGAAATACCACTTCCCCTTGTTAGCATTGAGCATATGGTGTTAATAAAGACATTTTTCAATAATGAACATTATTATTAGTTGTTCTTATATAATGCCTTTGTCATCATTATTCTGTTATTTGAGCTAAATTCATGTCATAATGAAAACTTTTTTATTAGAGTTAACTTTTCTTTTTTGTTTTTAATTCTATGGCATTTGATTAAAAAATTTATAGTATCTCAAGCTCTGAGTCATATGTACCGAAAAAGAAGTAAATGAACAGACATACACATGTATATATAAAACTGATGACAGTTACTGAAATGCTAAAAAGGCAGATACACTTTTTATTAAAAGCTTGATAGTTTTTAACTGATTTTGATGTATTTGTTATAAAATTATTTCAATATTAGAAACAAACAGTGATTTTCTCTATTCAGTGTACGAACAAAAGTTGTATGATTGCTTTTATTGGTCTGTCCCGAAAATATGCACAACACTGCAAAAATAGTAACAACTTCTGCAACTAAGTGCCTTAGTACAGAGTCTTGACTTACACAGGTATAGGTGCTAGATAGATGACCTACTTCCTGTGTTGCTGTGACATGGTGCTCTATTTTTGTTAATGTTACTCTCATAATGCATCTTCTTCTGGTGGAGCTGAGGAGGTGCTATGTTTGGCCATAGCCACATAAAAAGAGAGCCATAAAAATTGACTCAAGAGTTACTAAATGCATCAGTGGTTTTCATCTAACAAGAAATGTTACTTTACAAAATGGTATTTTTAAACTAGTGTTTATTGTCTCTGTGTATTTAAATATATTCAACTTGAAAGCACTTCTTTATTCCATACTTTATACCCTGTGCTATAGTTGAATACAATTCAGGAGACGCTCATAATTGTTGAGCTTAACTCCTGGACTATTTCCACTGTTGTTATTTTATACCCTGAATAATGGAGTGTCTTGAATGCACCTGTTAATAGGACTAGATCATGAAAATGTTTTCATTATAAGAAGTAAGGTTTTTTTCTTTTTAATACCCTACCTCTTTAGTGTCTGTTCTGATGAGGTTTTGCCAGTTAGAATTCTAGCTGTTTATCTTTTATACCTTACTTAAGCTTCTCATTTCAATTCCATAGCAAGCATAGAATTATTTAAAAAGTAAATGCCTGAAAAAGGAAAATTTCATTTTCTTCTTATTCACAGTGGCAGCTAGACTGTCTTGCTTGCTTGCTGAAGCTGATATGCCAGTTTGCAGTTGATCCTTCAGATTTGGATTTAGCTTACCATGATGTCTTTGCCTGGTCTGGTGTAGCAGAGAGTCATAGAAAAAGAACATGGCCGGGCAAATCGAGGAAGACTGCAAGTGACCATGCAAAGGGCCTTCATATACCTCGTTTAACAGAGGTAAGAGATAAACGGTGTGTCCGTTTTCTGAACTTTAGAAAAATGACTCCTGTGTTGTGTGAAGCCTTTATTTTGGTAATAAAATAATGTAGTGAAGAAGCTACTAATACTAATCTCTAGCCTACATGTTATACTCCTCTAAAAAGTATTTTAATTGCTTTAAACTTGGCAGTATAAAAAGCTGGAACCAAAAAGTTATTTTAGTGATATGTGAGGACATGAATTGGGAATTCACAATTCCAGTGCTTTATCCCTATTTCTTAGATTTTGTTTTCCAAATTAATTACTTTTTTTTTTTTTTTTCCTGGTAACCTGTCCTATGTGCTGTCTCCATCCTCACTAAGTCCATTTTAGATTGCTTAATAAACACCAAAATAACTTACTCTCTTAAGGATATCTGAGTGAGTGTATGGTAAGCTTACCTAAACCTATAAACCTTCCTACCAGATTCCTGCATGCTAATTTCCTAATGTAGCCCAAGCCTGATATTTAATCAGTAGTATTTTGGCATCTGGGATGTGTTCACTGTAAATCGATTGCTCTTGGGCACAGGCCCAGCTGTGATTGCCAGAAAGTGTAGATCTGAACTGTGAGCTGGAGCCAAACTTCCCACTTGTCATTGTTGTACATGGCAAGACCTTAACTATTCTGTAAGTCTTCGGTATTTTTTACAAAGCAGATCCCTAACTTGCCAAAGCTACTATGATAGAGGGAAATTATCAAATGTATTAAATTTTTTAACATTGGCTCTGTGTAAATGTTGCTGCCAGTTTCTATAACTGGTTTTAAATTTTTAATTGTCAATTGATCAATATTTTTTATTGCAGTGGATTTGCTATCTAAATATTCTAAAAGACTTTCTTCAGACTTTGATTTGAAAATTCTGTGTAGCCTGTCAGGTTCTCTGAAAATCAATAACTTAAGTGAATGTATAGTCAATAAAATGTGTTGATCAGAGACAGGCACAATTTACTTATCCAGCCTCATCTTCAACCCAGCCTCCTCAAGTCACAGACTTCCAAAAGGAAGTGAATAATCTATACTTTTTAAAAATGCCGTGTTTTTACTACAAGGATTGAATAAATGGTTGATTTTTCTATTCAGTTAGTTTGTCTTTCTTAGAGAAATAAAACGAAATTTTCACATCTAGACTTAGATTTTAGAACTGCTTTAGTAAAAAAGAATAGTGCTTATCAGTGTCTCCGAGTTTTAACTATGGAGATGCTATGAATTGTCTTTTGCTCTTCCTCCTTTTACACAGGTGGGTTTGTTTTAGATTCACACAGTGTGTATAATTTAAAAACAGATCAAAAAGCTTGTTGTTATATTAACTGTTTTTTTTTCTTTTGACTTCAATTTTTAAAGGTGTTTCTTGTACTTGTCCAGGGAACCAGTTTGATTCAGCGACTTATGTCAGTTGCTTATACATATGACAACTTGGCACCTAGGTACAATATTTTTTTATTTTTGTAATAAAGCTAATCAAGTGTGCACATTTTTATTGCTGCTTTAAATAAAGTAAATAACTCTCTCAGTTGTAGTCCCCTATAACACCCATATCAGAAATTTAAGTCTGTAGGCATTAGACTTGCTTTTCTTAGTCACCTCTTCTGGTAGTTATCCTACCCTTATAGGAGGAGTGAGAGAGAGGAGCATGGCAAGAGCTCTCAATGGTCAGAGTGTAAGACATGGAGCAACAAAATATATATGGTATGCTCTCATAAATTCTCATGCCAAAACTATTTTTGTTCTGTCTGTAGCAATGAGCATTCTCAAATTCAAGGCAGTGTAAAGGAGAAATTAAAATAAATTCACTTTTAAGCTGCCTAGTCATCTGCTGGTTTTGACTTATTTTTTCCATCCTAATAACATTCGCTTCTTACAGCTGAAATTCCCCATTTTGTTTTAGTGAGCGTGCATGTACTGAAGGCAAAATTTTACCTTCAGAAACAGGCTGTTAGAGTTTTTTGTCCTTTTTGCCTTTTGTCCTGAGAAAAGCAATTCTGTGTAAGACTGCATCCTGTCAGAGTCAGACTGATGGTGGGGAGGTCAGGTTTTTTGGTGCACTTGGTGTTGTAGAGTTACTTCATTCCAAGTAATGGGTAGTGTGTTTTACCATATTTTTAAAAGATTGTTAAGGACATTCAGAGCATTTCCAGCCAAATCTGCAAGTGTGCCTAACTAGCCTCTAGTTGAGTTGCAGGAATACTTTTAAACATATACAGTGTGGTTTTGCTTTCATAACCTTTTATTGCAGTTGATAAAAATGTAAGTAAATAAACACAAACATTTAAAATGTGTCTGAAGTTTGCAAATGTTTGTTCAAAATGCAGTTCTCTATGAAGAATGCTAACTTTCTTCTCTGTGGGTCAGTTTTTAGCTCCATTGGGTGTCTTCTCTTTTTTGAGTAAAATAAAGGGATTGTGGGTATTTTTTTTTTTACTTTTTATCTTGTAGTCAGTAAAGCTTTAAGGGGGTGGCTTGGAAGATTATAATAGTTTTATTATTGCTGCTAATTTTGAATACTGCAAGAAATGAATCCTTTTAAGATTAAAATTTTAGTTTTCTTAGTGGGTACTTAAGAGTAACTGTTGTTACTTGTGTGTGTTTGTATTTTTAAGTGGTAATCTGTCACATTCCATCATAAAATTCAAATGGCTTTATCTTCTTCCTGTTCAGGGTGTTGAAAGCTCAGTCTGATCACAGATCAAGACATGAAGGTTAGTGTTGCCAAGTAGCCATATGTTATAAACTAATAGTAACGAAAACATTGAAGATAAGAAATTGTGTGTTTGGTTTATCCACCATTAGAATGCTATAAAATTGTGTTCCTTGGTAGTATCAGGGCTGTTATAGTCTAGGTGGGAATACATAGAGAGAATTTCCTTCTCTGGAAATTGTTTTATATTAGTGAAATTTTGTACTGTAGCATCCTTCATCTCCTGTATTATGTTCCAAAGAACAGCACATATAACACCATAACAGCGTCACCAATAGTCACTTTTATTTTGGTTTACAGAAATCATTCTGGGCCCAGAATTCCTTGAAGCCCCCCTCATCTATCCCTTAGAGGAGTTTTCTTACAAAAAATCTAAATGACCTGTGTCAGATTAAGTCTGTAACAAAGTAATTGTTGAAAGTACAGCACAGGCATGCATAAATATAGGTACGTCCTCCTAGGTTTATACATTGCCTTCAGTTTTTCCACTTTGTTCTGCAGTGCAAATGTTAATGTCTATAAACTCAAATTGTCAGTAAATGCAATGCTATATATCACCTACTACAGTCTTACTTTGAGCTGTTAAGAAAAACGGAACAGATATGCTTGTTAGTCCAGGAAAATGTTCGTGTTCATACATGATGCAACCCATTAGCAAAGTATCACTGTTTAAGAAGTAGAGATGCAGGAAAAGATTGTGCCCCAGACTGGTAATATTTAGGATAATCTAATTTAATTGTCATCAGTAGTACAGTGTTCACTATTTAGTAAGCATATTGGTAAAATTCTGAGTTTAGTTAGTATCTTATGTGCCAGTAAGGATTTAGTCTTGTATGTTAGTATGACTGAAATAAATGCCATGTGTGTTAGAGCTATGCAACTCTTCAACCTAAAAAGCCTATTCTGTTAGTTACAGCATGATTTATTCTTACCTCATTTTCTTTCAGTCACTCATTATTCGATGTGGCTCCTGGTGAGTTGGGCTCACTGCTGTTCCTTGGTGAAATCCAGTTTGGCAGACAGTGATCATTTGCAAGACTGGCTAAAGAAACTTACTCTTCTTATTCCAGAGGTATGTTAAAGAAGTTACTGCATTACTAATTAGTGCATAAAATAGAACAAGATTAACTTTGGTTTCAAGCTACCATTAAATTCAAAACATGTTGTTTCCTGCTAAAAGTAGTCAAGATCTGACTTGCTCACTTGCAATCCTATTTAAGAAGTAATCACTTATAGTTAAAATACCATGTAAGATGGCATCTTTGTGGTTGATTGCAAACCAGTTTATAAACTCTTGTCTTTGTTCTTGGCTTCTGTTTGAAGGTAATTTTTTCATTGTAGTTTGTTGAAATTTCTGGGTGATGCCCTCTTCTAAGATGGATTAGTCTAAATATACTTCCATCATTATTTTTTTTTCAGCTATACTTTTTATCACAAAATGAGGTGAATAAGAGTTGATAGAAAAATGTTTGTCATTACTGAATCTTTGCTTAGCTTTAAATAATTTTTTATGGTGTAAGAAAAAGTTGAAAAATTTATAGAGATATGCACAGTAGAAATTTTTTGTATTTACTAGTGATTGCTTAAAGGTGCAATATGGACATGATGTGATAATTATTATCTGTTGCTTTACTGCTCAAGTGCAGAAGAAGCTTACATACTGACTCCATTTAAAAACCCTGGAAAAAAAAGAATGCAAACTTCTAAAGCTAGATTAGAGTTAGTCTGTGGATACTTCCCTTAAGATAATAATAAAAGAAAAAAGAAAATAATTATTCTAGTGAAATTAAACAAATTAACCATGTAGTTAGGAGTGAGTAAGTGTAAGTTCCAGCATCACATAGATTTCCCTAATTTTCCCAGATATATTTTATATTTTAGTAACTGACTGTAATCTTTACTGTAGCAAATACTTAACTCAAGAGACAGGGGACACAGACAAATCACCTTTTTTTGTTAGGATGGTATCTTTTGCATTTTTTCTGTAAGTAATTTAAATGTACGTTATTTATAATACATGTAAGATATATTCGACCTTGATAATGTGATAGGTGTTGTGAGATGAACTTAGGGACATACAAAAGAAAAGTCAACAAAAGAGAAAAATCTTCTAAATAATGGGCGTAATCATTTAATTCTTTTATTGTTCATGAAGACTGCCGTTCGCCATGAGTCTTGCAACGGTTTATACAAGTTATCTCTTTCTGGTCTGGATGGGGGAGACTCAATTAATCGATCCTTTCTGCTGCTGGCTGCATCAACGTTATTAAAATTTCTCCCTGATGCTCAAGCTCTGAAACCAATCTGGGTAAGAATTTAAGAAATCGCAAGACTTTGTCAAAGATCTATTTAAACTTACTTTTGTTAATATAAAAAGAAAAAATGATAGCACATTATCGTTATGTCACTGTTTCTGATATATTGAGATATTAAGACTTCTGGTTCAGATGCTTCCAGAAACTTCACAAAAGTAGTTAAAGCTGTCACACTACATTAATTTTGAGCTTGTCTGTGCTTGGAAAAATGCAGAATAGCATTTGGGAAGTGCTCTTGTTCTGGAATTTTAGTGTCCACATAACACACTGTTAGGGAATAACAGTTGCGTTTTCAATATATGCCTCAATTTCCCTTTTAAAAAATAAATAAATCGGTACATTGTTTTACATGTACACAGGTACCCTCTGTTGTTGTGGCTGAATGTTATTGTTCCTCAGCTAATTGCTGTTGTTTTTCTGTTGGAGTATTGTTACTCTACTAAACAGAAGAGATTCTGTGGATGCTGTCAAAGCTACTTCAGGAGGAGTTCTCGGTGCTAATGTATGCAGGTTAATAGAAATGGTTGAACTAACCTGGATGATTTTGCATAAAGTCAGTTAGGGGTTGTAGACCTCGCAGTGCATATCAGGGGAGGCTCTGCTGACTTCAGCTCATGGAGCTAGATCTGAGGGAGAGCACCTGTGTGGCAGTGAAGTGTGAACTTGGATTTTGGGTCTGTCAAGCAGTTATTCTTGTGACCCTGTGTGGCATTTGATTTCAGGTGAGAGTGGTGCACTCGTTGATATTAAAAAAAAAAAAAAAAAAAAAAAAAAGTTAAATTTGAACAATCTACCAAAGATTTTGCGTTATTTGACACACTTTAAGAAGAGTTGTACAGACTAATGAGTTAGCCAAAGTTTTTCATGATTTGTCTAGTCCAATATTGAAAATTTTTCAGTTTGCACTGGTCAGGATGCAGTCCTAATGCTATTTTAATTTATTTTTTTAAGTGTTTGGCAGATCATCCTGACAGTCTTTCAAGAAAATTAGTAACTATTTCAGAAGAAAAACAGAACACGCACTGTTACCATTGTAAAATACATTGTTCTTGTACTTGGCTTATCTGAAATAGGGGCTTGTAGAAAGTATTATTCTTGTAACAGTTATTTGGTTTAGAGCATTTTTTTAAATACACAGTTATTTTGTCTGATGTACTTCAGAACAAAAGCAATTTATTTTCACAGATAGAGGATTATGAAGAAGAAACTGTGCTGCGACCAGGTTGTAAGGAATATTTTTGGCTGCTGTGCAAACTGATTGATAACATACATGTCAAAGATGCAAGTCAGGTTGGTTTTGCTTTGCATTCATATGAATGTTTGCTTTTTTAAATTTGGGTATTCAGACCACTTTTACTTCAGTATGAGACATTTTTACTTAAGATATGGTGAACTGCTCTGAACAGCCCTTGGATCTTGACCATCTCCCAGCTTTCCATACTCTCTGATGTGTATTTAGTAGCTCTTGGCCAAAGGAAGTTTCAGATACTGAACCTGTAGAGCCAAGAAAGAGGAGTGGGTGTGATACACAAGGAGGGTGGAGTTAGGTGAAGGTAGCAGACACCGGGAATACTGTAATTATCTACAAGATTCACTGTTGGTAATTTTAATGCAGTCTAAGGAGGAGGTAACTAAGTGTTTGACTAAAGCTAAAAGGAAAATATTTTAGTTAACAGCCACTTAGCACAGGTTAGAAAAATTATTCACAACTTTTGAAATGTCTCTAAAGGGTTAAAGTTACCTTTTGGGCAAACTCTGCAACTCCTTATGCTGGCCAGTGGCCCTGCATAAATCTCTCTAGTTCATTCACAGTGTTGTGGCAGGAATGTGAGAAGGGAAGGAAGATAAAGGCTTAATCCTGGTTTCTCCAGAATGGAGAAGTCTTGTCTTCTAACTCTGGATGTACCCAGTAGAGGCAAAAGTTTTGCTCCCCCGCACTCCCCCCCCAGCCCATTCCTCTGCTCAGTTTCCTTCCATTTCTGTTTTATTGACTGAATCCTATAGCTAGGCTACAGTTCTGCCTGCTGCTTTTGCATGTTGCTCAAGCAAGAAGTACTAATGGGATTTTTCAATCTCCTGATGACAAACTGTGTTCTTATGAGAAATAACAAACACTTCTCTTTGAAATGGTACTAATCCATTTTTTCTGGTATGGTAGATAAAGTATATTTGTGGGATCTGGAATTGAAAGTATAAATGTTTCTTCATTCGAACTGTACAGCATTGATTTTAAAAAAAGTTTCACCACATTTATAAAAATGTAAAATATTGTTACAAGAAAAAGATTGTTGAAAGATTAGTTTTAATTGTCCTTGGTTTTTCTGTATGCAATAACAAGCATAACCATAGTGTCAGACTAGGCTTATTAGTTGTAATTCATGAAGTACATAATTATTTTCCATTTATATTACACTTTCTTTATTTTTAATCAGACCACGCTGCTTGATTTAGATGCATTAGCAAGACATCTTGCTGACTGCATTCGGAGGTAAGGTTTGCTAACAGTAACTTCACTTGTAAGTTGCATTGTATTTATTGTTAGTGGGACAGAGTTTTAACATTTCTTTTTTATATATGTGTATTTATAGTAGAGAAATCCTTGACCATCAAGATGGTAATATAGAAGATGATGGGCTTACAGGACTACTTCGTCTTGCAACAAGTGTTATTAAGCACAAACCACCCTTTAAATTTTCTCGTGAAGGCCAGGTAAGAAAAGGACACTGCAAGACCTCAAAGAGATCAAAATGGTGTCATCTCTTCTTACTGTGCTGTCTTCATTTCACCTTTTTTCCATTATTTTGATTTTAGGACTTGATATATGAGAGTATATCGTATTTCTAGCCTTAGGGTGATGGATAAAAAAACCGTATCATTTTTTTATTAAAAAGAAGTACATACAGTCCCTTCCCTTTCTAAGTATTTAATTCCAGGGTAGAGTTCTTACATCCTATAAATTTTATTTTCATTTATTATCTTCAAATGTTTTTAGTATTGATCAGCATTAACTGATTTAAAAATCGTTAACAGCAGCTGCTTTTTGACCATATCCTGGGACAGTTGTGATCTAAAAGTAGCTTTTAAGCTCTACATCTACACAGTGGCAGACACCTGTTAGAAGAACATTACATTCCATTTGTGTTTGTAAGATGGCAGAGTGGCTAGGCAGGGGAAGCTGCTAAAAATTTCTACTTTGTGTTTCGGGGCCACACTGTCTGGGGGGAAAAAAAAAACCAAGGTGAAAAAGCTGACTTAAACTGATGGTTTTGCCTGGTGTAAAAGCTGACTTAAACTGATAGTTTTTTCCGTAGACTGTACTGAGTTTATGATTGGACCCTTAGGGAGGTTTCACGAGGAAAATAGTCCCCTGTATCCAGCTATGTTGCATATATCCTGTTTGTTACTCTGTCTGTTGCACTTATAGTACACGATACATAATTTAGTGTGAGTTTTAGGATTAATTAGTGATTAAGGTTATGTGCTTTCACTAGGAGAATCTAGTCTTAAAGTTACTAAAAATACATGTGTGTGGTTTGTCAAATCATCAGTCATGAAACAAACATAATTTGTCATTCTTTTTCAGTGTACATGTTTCTCTTTAGGCTATAATATGGTTACAATGCACTTTATGTAGTATAAAGTAAGTAATTCAGAACTTCAATATACAAGTCAGAAAGTTCTGTAAATGATAGAGGTCTAGAAAGTCTATAGAAGTTTCTAGAAGATTAATACGTGACTGTTGTCTTTTAAGAATGTGTTCAAACTGCTAAATGTGCTGATTGAACTGTTTTACAGGAGTTTCTGAGAGACATCTTCAATCTCCTGTTCTTGCTGCCAAGTTTGAAAGACAGACAACAGCCAAAATGCAAGTCCCATTCTTCAAGGGCTGCTGCTTATGACTTGTTGGTAGAAATGGTAAAGGGGTCCGTGGAAAACTACAGGCTGCTCCACAACTGGGTTATGGCACAACACATGCAGTGTAAGAACCTTTATTCATATATAGCTTTTCAGTATTTGTGGAAAACTAGTCCATTTACATTTTCTGTTCATTTTAGTTTTGTTTTGAATTTTCAGATTTTATGGAGTTCAGTAAAGAAAATGGGAGTGTGCTTGTAATATGGACTCCCGTTCTGAAGACTGTGTGTTCACTGATCACCATTGTGATCAGTGCTGAATCATGAAGTTTCCATTTCCTCCTGAAATACATCAGCAGCATCTGCATTTAATGACTTCTCAAAAATAATGATCTGTTAAGAATGCAGAATGTAGAAACAGGGAAATGCAAAGGTGATGCAGAATTTTTTTAGACTTAAACCTAATAGTCTCACTTTTGAAAAGTGGTAATGAAGTAAGACATTGTTGCCACTAGCACTGCTCTTAAAATTCCACTTTGTAGCTCTACTACTTATCCACCATCACTTAACAGTAGTGTCACAGAGCAGATGTAGGCATCTTTTCCTTACCTAGCAAATGAGTGGATTTGATCCCATGTATCATTTTCAGATCATCTCTTCTTAAATATGGGTTATTTAAAGTATGTGGTCCTGTTAAATGGCACTGACACACAGATAACGTTGTTAGAGTGGATTTAAATGTTTCATTGGCTTGTGCTGGATTTTAATTTCTGTTTTCCTTTCTAACAAGAAGAAACACAGTATGTTTATATGTAAACCAAAGTATATAAACCCCACTGAGGTACTGTAGATGCATTGGCTGCTAACAGCACTGTCATGTTTTCAGTCTCTCTAGTATCTTTGTAGTTGACTTCAGTCTGTGTGCGTACAGTGCTAATACAATTTGGTTATGCCTCTTGGCTTTCATGCTTCCCGTGCTTTAGAAACTCAGTTCCTGTGTATAATATGTAAATTACCAAAATTTGAAGTTAATTAACATTTTATCTTTAATTTGCACATGTTCAATATGCATTTTTAGCTTGCTAGATTTCCTTTCACATTCCCAGTTTAAATTCCTGAAACCTGAGGATCTGTAAATTATTATGATCTATGGAATTGATTTAGCGCCTTACAATTCAGGAAGTGAAAGAGAAATCAGATCATAATAATGTTTTGTGTTCTGTACTCATATGCCTGGGGCCTTCTAAAAAGCTTCTAAAGTCTCCTGTGTTCAGGGAAAATATTATGAAGAATACGTTTTATGAAAATACCGGATATTTCTGTTTGCTGTGAGTACATCTTCAGCTGCTGAGGCTCTCTATATCTCACCAGGTGCAATCAATCATTTTTTACAGTTAGTATTTTTCTCCAAAGCTCAGTAATTCCTAGGTGCTGAAGTTTTCCATAAGACAGTTGTTATTTTCTTACAGATACTCTTCTCTAGGTTGTTTGTTCCTTCCTGACTTTTCCAGAGCCATCTGGTCTGTGCTCCTGCTCCATGTTCAGTATATCTCAGTGTTATGAATGTTAATTTTATTTTAACTGACAGAGTGCCATTGTCTACTTCTGATGTGCAGCTGACACAGGACTTCTGATACCTCATTTGTTTAAAGTCTTGTTATTCCATTGTTATGATCCAAAGATTCTTAAAACTGATTTTTTCCATTTTTATTATCTCTGTAATCTTACTGCTCTTTAAAAATCTTAGTCTTAGGCCCATCTCTCTGTTCTTCTTAAGAGAAGCATGAAAGAAAATATTGTAAACTTCCATTCTATCTTTGGTTTTAATGTTTTAGTTTTGTAGTTCATTGGAGAAATTTTCAGTCCTGTCACTTAATAGTTGTCCTCTAGTCTCGCCAATTGCTGTTTCTGCTATTCTACCATTTTTTCTCACAATACTAATTGAAGCCAGGGTGCTCTTAAGAGACAGTTTTAATTTAATACAGCGATATAAAGTAAAATTATCAAAAATAAAGCATCTTACTAAAGGAAATCTACTGTATTTTCCGTGGGACAAAAAAAAAAAAGGGGTTCTAATTAAAAATTACTGAGGCTCTATTCTGGCAGTCATATTAAGATGTACAGCTGCATTCGGTTCTTCAGACTTATAGTAGTATGAATAATGTAAAGTAGTTGTAGTACAGTGCTGACTGCAGCAGCATTTTTCTTTAAAGTTTCCACTAATGTAGCTGCCTTCACTGATGGATGGAAGAGAATGACTTGTGTGGTTTTTTCTGGTGTTTTGAACTGAAGACACAGAGATGCCTTCATGCCTTTTCAGCAAGTGACACTGTAGGAAATGAACTGCTAATTAGCTGATGTCAGCTGACTTTTCTCCTGGCTTTTCTCAGCAGGGTGGACTAACAATTAATGCAGACTGATCTTACTGGAGAGAGGATTTAGATACCCTCTGTTGTTCATAAAGTTGCTTGCAGTGTTTTGGAGCTTTGCTTTGTTTAAAGACCAAGACTAATAGAAACATTTAGTTCAAAGAAGGGAAACAAGGTTGTCTGCTTTGTTTTCTGGGAAGTTTAAGATAGTGTCGGATGTAATGTTTGGAGCAGAAGCGTGATCGGAAGGTGGAATATAGGCAAATACATGGTCATTTGAAGAGGAAGACATTCAGTTTTATTTTGCTTAAAATAGAGTGTGAATATTGCAAGTTTAATTACAAGTTTCCATATTCTTCCTGAGAAAAGACTGATTTCTGTAATGACAGAGGAATAAAGAAGATAGACATAAATGAGACTCGCATTTACCTTTCTAGTTAAGATCCACATGGAGGAAGGAAAACTTTTATTATCAAAATGAAGACAGTCGCTTAAAAATCCCAGAGTGGAGAAAATAGTATCTTACTGAGAAATTCCTTGTCAAATTTTTGAAAGTTCTTTGTCAGATTCAAGTAGGAGGAAGATAATCCCAACTCTCAAGAAGTATAAAGAAGTCACCTGATTTCTTTGTAACTTGATGAGCTGTAAGCAGTGTGATACATGCTGAGTCCTACATCAGAAAGGGTGAATTAAGATGTTGCAATTTAAGGATTTCAGTTAAGGAAGGGAATTTTCTGTTGTTCTGCCATGCTAATGACTTTCTTTAGGAGGTTAAACGTGGAGGAGAGCTTTGACTCAACTGGCTGATCAGCCCAGTCTAACCAGGTGACATGAGGTCACACGACTTGAGATTTGTTGAAACAGGAGAATTAAAACTCTTTCCTTCCCTACTTGAAGCTGCAGGGCTAATAGTTGTTTTGATGCTAATGCCAAAATGAAGATTACAACAATTATTTGTTGTGCAACAGAACATCCTGTAGGTCTGGTCTCTGAAGATGTGAGAATCTGTTCAGAGAATGCCAGATAGTTTCCTGAATTTATAGCTGGTAGTATGAATTGAGAAGAACCTTTAATGAGCCTTTAATCTGTGACAAAATAATTAAGGATTTAAAATTTAAATCTTGAGCCCATGTAGCTTTCATGGATTGTAAAATAAATCCAGACTACTCTCTTACTTTTTTTCGATGTATCTGAACATATACTTCAATAGAGGTGATGAATTATTTGTAGAATGCTCTACCTTTTTTTGAGAATTATATCCTTGGAGATGAATAGCAAAGCTAGATGCATTGCAAGGTTTTTTTGTCAAACTTTTTGTATACTAAGGAAGATAGACTGCAGTGAATTTCTTTGCACACTGGGTTAGTTATTCTATAAGCCAATGCTTATGTCATCTAGTTGCCTCTGGAGCTCAAATGATTAATTCCCCATTCCGTTCTCCTGTGTGGGATGCTACAAGAAGCCTTACTAATCACTAGGAGAAGCAGTACCAATGCACTTACAAACGGTGTACAAATGGTTGTTGAGAAGCACTTACAAATGGTTTGTCTGGTCTGGTTGCCATCTTCTTGACTGGCAGATGAGAACTTTCCCGTTCTTCTGATTTCTTGGCAGACATATCAGAACAAGGCTTATTAAGAAGAGTCCGTCAGACTTGCCTAACTTGTCTAGAGCCATGCTGCGTAAGAAATAGATTGCTACATTTGTTATGAAATAGAGAGGGGTAGGAAACTTAGAGGAAAATAAAACATCTTTTCAATCTGATTCCCTAGGCAATTCACTTCTTTTTACCCCTATTTTTCTTGTAGATTGCAGATTTCTTTGGTATATAAGGCTTTGAAGTGCATTAAAAAACATTCTTTCTCTTCCCATAAAAACTGTTCCCAAGTTTATTCAAGCTTGTGTATAGCCATCCACTTCATTTCACTGTGCTTCTATGTCTTGTCTCTGACAAGGATCTGTCCATCTTTTGTACTGGTCAAAGATCTTTTGCTAGCCTGGCATCCATTATAGTAGATACATTCTGAAAACCAGCTTCTCTCTGGGGGGGGGAGGGGGGGAAAGGTCTTGCTACATGTGTAGTTATCTCTGATACCAAATACATATTTTGTTATGTGAAGGAAAGGCTCCCTAACTTAATTCTCTGGATGCAGAGACTCTGCTTTGCTTGCTTTCAATGTGACATAAGGGTGCATGGGAATAAGTAGTAGAAATTATGAATGATTTGTGTGCTGGGGGAATGGCTGGTGTACGTTTGGGAGCTTGTAAGTTTTGTGTGTTAGCAGTTATAAATATCTTCTCAGTGGTTCAGGCAGAGCAAGCGTTGTGAGAGCGCTATGGTTGGCTTGTATTACAGAAAAACCTTATGTCTATAAAATGCATAGCAGCCAATGTTTAAAATTCATAGATGCTTTTGATGATGCAAACGTTATGTGGCTTTACCAAACTTTAAAGGCCATTTCTACGTTTAATGCTATCAGTAGAACAAGTGTAAGAGATGATACTTGCCATGAATAATACTTTGGAGAGCACAGCAAACTGGCATCTAGAAAGGCTTGCTGCTGAATCACACAACTTTCCTGATGTACCTACAGTGTACCTCTTAAAGAGCAGGTACAGTCTGCCTCATGTCTGTAACTGTAGAAGGCGTAAACAGGATGCATTTTATTAATGGAAGCATGAAGCTTTTAATTGTATTTATGTCATATTAAATTGTACTTCAAATTGATTTTTTTTTCTGCACATGTGATTCATACTTTTTCCAGCTTCCCATGCACCTTACAAGTGGGATTATTGGCCACATGATGATGTTCGCGCTGAATGTAGATTTGTGGGTCTTACTAATCTTGGAGCAACGTGTTACTTGGCATCCACTATTCAGCAACTGTACATGATACCAGAGGCCAGACAAGCAATCTTCACTGCAAAGGTATGCTTTGGGGTCTGACGTTCCTTGGGTGGATTTTGGTAGAAGTTGAAATTCAGTGCAAATGCTGATGAAATATAGATTGACTTACTTCTTGATAAAGAATATTTCTTCAGAACTTCAGTTTTCTTTTTGTTCAGTTGGATTCTTTTGCTGATGTCTGAAGTGAAGAGGTTTTTTTAAAAAAATGTATTTGTAATGCAGTTATGTTCTCAAGGTGTCATTGTAACAAAACTCATATTCTCAATATGAGTTCTCAAATCCATATTTCTGTTGCTATCAACTAGATTTATTCAAGTTTGGTTTTATGTGAATTATCTGTTGTTTCTTTACTCCTAATTTGTCATTTTGTTAGATTAAATGTCATTCTTCTTGAATGTTTATAAAGTCTCAGAGCGTGTATCTCATGCTACCACAAGTACAGCCAGTCCTGTAAATTACTATGCGTTGGTTAACTTTCAGAAATATATTGTTATTATTTCTAGTTATTTATTGTAAAGCAGAAAGCTTTGTTTTGGTCCCTCACATCAACAGGGCATATATAATGTGTGAAACACCCTAATTGGTAGTGACTAATTTTTAGTTATCATTAAGTTGTTGGTAGTTGTCACTTCATCTAGAATTAGCTGTTTATAAATAAAAATAAAATAGGGAAGCTACAGATCTGCACGTGAAATGCATTGTATAGAGGGTTGATCAGAACTCCCACAACATCTATGAATTGAAAAAAATTATTCCAAAATTACTACAGTCTTTTGTAATATCTTCCCAAAAGCTCCTAGTTGCAGTAAATTTCTAGAAAATAGAGTTACTTTTTGACTTGGGTTTAATGTTGACATGCCGAAAAATGACTAGGTAGCGCTTTATATTTAAATATAAAATAGTGTACTGTGTGTTCTTGTACACAATCCTTTTTCTTAACTTTCTGTAATAACGTGAATTTTTTAAAAAATTCAAAAAGGTGATTGTTTCAACTTTTTGGAAAGCTGTAAGCAAAAATATAACGTCTTCTTTTATGAATTTCTTTTAGTATTCAGAAGATATGAAACACAAGACCACTCTACTAGAACTCCAGAAGATGTTTACATACTTAATGGTAGGTGTGAAAGGATATTTTATGAAGTATCCTATTTAAAAATAAATAAATAAATGAATAAAGTTCACATTCTATATGTGAATTCTTGACAGCTTAAGTCCGTTGTGCTTGAGTTGCAAATGAGTGTTTTATCTGAATTAGTTTTTACCCACTTTAAAGCTGTTAAGCAAACATTGGCATACTAGTTTTCATGCAGAGGCAGTGTAAATCCTAATCCAAGACAGAGTTTAATATTGGGTACCAGCTATAATGAGCAAGCACCAGCTCTCAAATGTTAGTGATTGTCTACGGTATTCTTAAAAAAATGTTTGTGAAGTGAATATATAGGAACGTCAAGCCAAGTTTTCACAGCCTGAGCATCCTTCATTTATTTAAAATCCTTTTACCCCCAGCACATTTAATGCTCAGGTGAACACAAGATGTTTACCATAGCTATGGGACTTCGTTACAAATGTGAAAATAAAGTCTGCTTTTTAGTTACAATCATGGTGTAGCTGGATAGCAGGGCTGTGACCTGTATGGACACCCTGTACACTTAAATCGATGAATCTCTGAGTGGTCCAGGAGCTCTCTGGCCAGGCATCTCCTTGGGTGCAATAATGGAGCAGCTTGAGACAATGGACCAGTTTGAAAGTGGGTAGTTGACTGTACCTTCCCAATTAAGTACTTGACTGATTCTTACAGGAGCCTTCCAGGTGGGAATCTGGAACTGTTCTTCTATTGCTTCTGCTGTGTCTAGTCCAGTGTCCAAATTGACTTTGTCAATAGAAACTGTTCCCACAGAAATGACTGCTCAGGGCAGTCTTTTCTAAGGATTTAAGATATTTAAGAGATACTTTATGCATAGTTAAGGTGAATCAATAGTAATAAATTACACAGATGCTGGTGAGGTCATGTTAGACTGTTACCAGCTGGATTATAAGAATTTAGCAAAATGGTCATTTGAAGAGTCCCTCCAGGTCTAACTGAAGATACCACTACAAGGACCCTATCAACAGCCTTCCATCACCACCAAATACGAGCTGGCTGTCCCATTGGGATAATTCCATACGTGAGCACCATGCCAAAATCCCACTAAATTGTTTTATTTGTTTTAACAGACGCTCTGCTATGAGTGTCTGTCCAGCACCATTGTCATTCATCTTGTTTAACATGGACATTGATATAGAGGGTTCTGCCCTAGATTCTTTGTTTAATCATGAAACAATTTGTTTGCACCAGTTTCCTTGATGGTGAAATAAAATATATTATTTTTGGTCATTGAATTTTCCTTACTCCAATATTTTAAAGATTAATCTATTGAAATAAAGCATTAGAAAGCAACTAAAAATTTTGACCAAACAAAATTGAGGCAGTTCACAGTTGTTCGAATAGCAAAGCATTTCTGAAATAATGAAAAAAGAAAAATTATGAGAGCTGAGTGTTTTTGTTCTTGGCAGTGGTTTTTGTCAAAGAAACTGATAACCTCTTTGAAAAGAAATAGAGGAAAGGAATTTAGGCATGTAGTGACTGCCATGAATCCTAGAAAAAAATAAATCTAGGTATCTACATAAGGATTAAATAATATAGGAACATAATATCATACGAAGATTTACCATTATTAAAACCTTGAAGAAAGACTTCATTCCAAAAAAAGTGATATTTACAGGAAGCACTGTCTTCCCACACATCCTTGAAAGAAAACAGTAAGTATGTCGTTATTTACAGGAGCAAAATTCCTTCTGCTGTAAATAAGTTCTGCATTCCCAGTGTGCAAGGCAGTGGAATGGGGGATGTATTCTAAAGAATTGCTTTATACTGCGGATTCTTTTCTCTGACTGAGCACATGCAGTTGAGAACTAGATGATACAGTTTTATACCATAGAGAAATCTGTATGAGAATTAAGCACTTGTCAAGGTTTAAGTCAGTAATGTCCAGAAATATATAAATATACAGGCTGATATTCCTCATATTATAGTTTGTATCTGAACAGATATGCAGAAACTGGATGTGTCACATCTTCAGCCGAGTTCTTTTATTGTAATGATTCATTTTATTAAGAATCCATTAAATATTGTTTAATATTTTATGAATTATATTTTAATAATGAATATCATAATAATGATAATCAGTTAGTTAAAAGCTGCTTTACATTTCATCAGAAGCATTTAAGCATTTAAACAACTGTTGCCTAATAGGCATATGGAGATGCTGTATGTAAAAGTATGTCCTTTCTTAAATAGACATTTGGATATATATGTTGGGTATATCTGTGTAACTTCAAAATATAAGGATTTGTGTTGATTTGTTTTGCTTGATTTTTTTTACTTAAAGGAAAGTGAATGTAAGGCATACAATCCAAGGCCTTTCTGTAAAACCTATACCATGGATAAGCAGCCACTGAACACGGGAGAGCAGAAAGATATGACAGAATTCTTCACTGACCTAATAACAAAAATAGAAGAAATGTCTCCAGAACTGGTGAGTTATTAAGAAGGAGCAAAAGGAAGCTTGAAAACTTACGGATTTGCTCAAATTTCCTTGACAGAATTTATTAATTCATTCACAGAAAAATACAGTGAAAAGTTTGTTTGGAGGTGTTATCACAAACAATGTTGTTTCTTTGGTAATTTCCCTATCCTTATCTTTTTCAAGATTTTTTTTTAACTTCTCAAAACAATTATTTCATTGCTTTTCTCTTTCATTGCTGTGATGTAGGACTGCGAGCATGTAAGTCAGACTGCTGAGGAGTTCTATACAGTAAGATGCCAGGTGGCAGATATGAAGAATATTTATGTAAGTAATGCCAGGCTGAGACGTGTACCATAGATCACAATTATAAATGGGTGCAGTCAAGTAGAAATAAAGTATCTACCATATGCATTGAATATGTTGATGCTTTCCCTATCTGCACTCTAGTTTTGGTGTGTTTCTAGGTTGATATTACTAGCTAATTTGGTTGAATTGTTTCATCTCTTCAATGCAACATGCTATCAGCTGGTGCCATTTGGAATTGACTAAAGAGTGTGTTATAGTCAGTAATCACTTACTCCTTCTGTGTTTTAAAAATACTATGGCAATGTTTTAGATGGGAGAATTTTAAATATAAAAATATTTTTTATATGCACATAATATTGCTTATGAATTTAATTTAAAAGTTAGACCAAAATTATTTTAGGCTTTTGAGTTTTTAAACAACTATTAATCCCCTCACTTGGAAATTTAATTTAAAGCACTTAGAATCAGAGAATCATTTTGGTTGGAAAAGACCTTTAGGATCATCAAGTCCAACCCTTAACCTAGCCCTGCTATGTGCTTTAAGTCTTTGGGGCAGCTTGGAATATTGAGTACTGTTTTTCTCAGTTGCTTTCTGATTTTGTGTTTGAGTTAGGAACTGGTTTTGATGTAATAATGTCAAACTCTTCTCTTAGTTAAGTTGCAAAGTCTTTTGCAAACTTTTTAGTGCCTTTGACCATCTTTATTTCATAACTTATGTAAATATTAATTAAACTCCCTGGAAAATTGAGAGAGAGGGATTTGTAAAGCATACCATGTCAGGAGAAGTTATAAATATCAAAGATAAACATAAGTTCCTTCTTTTGTTGTTTATTATATGTAGGAATCTCTTGATGAAGTAACTATTAAAGATACCTTGGAAGGTGACAATATGTATACATGTTCTCATTGTGGGAAGAAAGTTCGGGCTGAAAAAAGGTACGATTAAGAATAAATAAACATTCCTAATGTTTCTTTTTAGTAAATTACTGAAAAAAATATTTGAATCAGAGTAATCCTTTAGATGAAACAGGACTGTGGTTTCATTCCATTTGCTACTGTGTGGGCCTGTAAGGATGTGGTCCCTGTGCAAATGAGCACATGACTAAGAAATCTTAATTTCCAAAATGTAGAGTATTAGGTGTCTTAGAAAAAGATCACCTGGACAGTAATATGTTCATGACCTTTTTTTAATGTAAATTAAAGTAAATTTTTAATTAGTACCTTTTGAAATCCCCCCCATCTTTAAAAGATGGAATTCTTTCAGCGTTTGTTCAGTACTTGTTTTATTCATTATGCAGGATAATTGCTTAAGTTTCATCCATAGTCCCAAATTTCTTAATTAAAATAGGTAGTTTTAAAAATATTTTTTAAATCTGCTAATAAAGAGAAAGATAAATAAAAAATTTTGTATTGTCTTTATACTGAAACTGACAAATCTATTTGTTAGAGATGAAAAACCTCGTAGTTGTTTTTTCAACTGTTACAAATGACATGAGTGAGAGTAACCAACTTTAAAAATGTGAATGTGCAGTTTGAGATTTAAGATATGATCTGCATTGAAACTTGTCACTTACAGGACAGTAGCTCTGTCTAATGAAGAGATTTTCATTGTTTAATTTGGTTGTGACTCATTTACAATATCATTTTAAAAAACTGTCATTCATGCTGTATGAGCCAATTTGATGTTTCTTCCAAGACCTGATGGTAGGCGAAATGGACTTGTTCAACAGGCTGAGTTTGACCTTTCTGCTACCAGTTAGACTGCCCTGCTTTGGGGCATTACGATAGCTGAATTCTATCTTTATGTGACTTAGCAACAGATTTCCAATTTTATGTTTGAAATAGATGTATTTAAAATCTTAGTGAGAATACAATCCTGCCTACTAAGCTTTTCTAAATCATTGTTATTTCTAATCCTTCAGGGCATGTTTTAAGAAACTACCTCGTATCTTAAGCTTCAACACAATGAGATACACATTTAATATGGTAACTATGATGAAGGAGAAAGTCAATACACATTTTTCATTCCCTTTACGTTTGGATATGACACCTTACACTGAAGATTTCCTCATGGGAAAAACTGACAGGAAAGAAGGTATGCCTCATAAAATGAATTCAACAGGCTTTGACTCTGTCATCTGCGTACCACTTTCTGTATACATAATATACAAACAATTAATGGTTTTTTTTTTTAAGAAAGTAAAATCAAACTTAAATTTTAATCACCCTATATTCCCAAGTCACATATTTTATTTAGTATGAGGAAACTAGAAAATTATTCTTCTTTTCATATACTGTTCAATTTGATTTATTCTTAAATTGTTTTTTAAAGTATGAGAGAAATTGCAAATAGTTACATACATTTTGTCACTGGCCTGTTTTGATTTTGTAGGGTAATACTTGAAATTCAGCAAATGGCTGACTAACTGCCATCATAATCAAGATGTTCTAACTTGGGATAAGTTAGTTATTAGTCCTGATCCCTTCAGTAGTTGATACTTTGCAAAAAAACCGTAACTGTTCACAAGAGTTGGGATCTATGTTACTTGTTCTGGTTGTGGAGTTTCTGACTGTCATTGTGGAGCGCTGAAAAGAAAAACAACTTAAGTGCCTCTACAGGAAGTGTGTACTATTGAAGTTCAAGTGCCTAGGAAATAACTGATTAAATATTGTATTAAATTACTTCAGGTTTTAAGGAAGATGGTGCATATTTGAAAGAAACTGAAAGTTATGAATATGATCTGATAGGCGTAACGGTTCATACAGGAACAGCAGATGGTGGACATTACTACAGTTTTATTAGAGATATAGTTAATCCCCATGCTTACAAAAACAACAAATGGTGAGTTAAGCAAAAAATTTTATAATTCCTTATGTTTAAATAACTAAAGCTTGTTGACTTTGTCAGATGCACTTGTATAGGAGATAAGTGCTGTAGGTTCCTCTCAAAAGCACAAGATGTTGGAATTTGGTAGGTGTAAGTATATTAATTTATTAGCATACAAGTTTGTTGCAGCTGTAATAGTTGTGGAGTGCCTTGGACACAGGGGCTGCAGGAGAATACTGTGCTAGTCTTGCATTACAGCCAGTGCTTCTTTTTTGACTTGAATATCAATGAATGTTTTATCTGTACAAATGAATAGTAGGATTGAACAGATTGTCCTCCTTAAGATCTGGTTGTTACCTTTGACCAGGCATACAGCTACTTTTACAATTGTGGAATTCGATCCTTTTCATTTTGTTTGTCTTCAGTGAAACAACAGTTTGAACTTCTATTTGCTTTAAACTCATTGCATCCTGTGTGGCAGAAATGGTGTTACAATACACAGGTTATCTAAATCTGTTCTTACTGTGCTTTTTATATGTCAAATTAGTTTTGCATTTCATATTTTAGTTTATCTAGTTAGTGATCTTTTCCTATTGGCCAGCTCCTCCTAGATGCAATTTATAATGGTGTACTGGCATATGTGATAGCATTTCTTTTTCTGTCTCCTCTTTTTAAAGATGAAAAAAAGAGACAGGATCTTCTTAGTCAAAAGTGATAGAAAGATTAATAAATGCAGTGTAATATTTTCTTTTAAAATAATTTTTTTTATTATTTTTATTTTTTAACCTATGACATCCCACTTCTAGTTTGGGAACTTCTGCATTCATTGGAAATATAGTGGTTGTGAAGAGGGAGAAAAAGTTAGGGGACATAAGCTGGGAAAGGAATGAGACAGCCTTGGAAATAAGGGAGGGTCTTGCTAAGTGACATAAGAAAGCAGGGAACTCTCCCAGTCACTTCTGGATGTCATATGTCAGATTTTCAGCTGAGACCTTGGAATAAGAGACAAGATTTCCTCTATTCTTGTTCTCTAGAGCAGCTAACTTACAGCATTCTTTAAATGGTTCCAACCAGTGGCCCAATCCCTGCCATAAAGGGAATCCATAGCAGTGTACCGCTTCTCTCTGTCCCCTTCCAGTTTGATTTCTACTATTATATGGAATGGTTCTCCTTTTTTAAATTTTTATTTCCATTTCACTCAGATTGAAAAGGAAAAGGTAAATCTTCTTGACTGCATTAAAACCCTATCTGTGCCAGAGTCAGGCTGGAAAAGTGAGGAAAGTATTGTGTCTCTCGATTAAAAGAAAAACCAAGAACTGTTGAAATGCCAACTTCCTGATCTTATTGAAGTCACTTTTGGGATCAGTTTTTAGCTTGTTGTGATTCAAAGGAGATAATAGAAGTTAATAGGGATACTTAAATCTGAAGAATCATTTTAAGTACTTGATGTACTTCATTTGCCCTTAGAGACAAACAGCAGTTGTTTCTAAAGCTTACTGTTTTACAGGTATCTTTTCAATGATGCTGAAGTAAAACCATTTGATTCTGCCCAGCTTGCTTCAGAATGTTTTGGTGGAGAAATGACTGTAAGTTATGACTTCTGTTCTTGTCATGTTCAACCTTAACAGGTATCTGTTCTGAAGACTTTTGTGAAGGATTCCGTAATGTTCACCTTTGGTCTGCCATCTGCTGTGAATGTGTATTAAACAGTTAGAAGTGTTAGCTGTGTTTTATTAAATCTTTGACATCTTTGTTGTGCAGATGATAATTTGACTTATGTTCATGTAGATAGCTGTTCTTCCACCATCTCTCTCTTCAAGGGGTCTGCCCCTCCTTTGGGGGGAGTAAAGACTTGACAGAGTGAATGCTTCCAAGCTGATGATGCAAACTCTGTAGGTTTTCTACGCTTTCTGTAGAACAGAAGTTAAGCTGATAAAGGAGAATGCTCTTAATTTCTCCTGTACCAACTATCATATTATTTAATTTGTGAATATGGATCCAGATATTTTTATGGAGTTTTAAAAGACAGTCATCAGAAGTATAGCATAGGTATTACTCATGAATCAAAATGAATTAGTGAAGTCTCTGTCCAAAGAAGAGGTATTTCTTCACTGTATCTGTTTTTTATCATCATATTATTTATTTACTTATTAAAAAGTGAGCATGCAACTAATTTAAGAATCCTTCACGTGGATGGCTTTGTTGCTCAGACTGTTGACTGAAGGAATAATTACTTCAAGCTATGCCTATTCTGGAAAGAAAACAGGGCTTTTTGATCTTTGTCTATGCCTTGTGTCAGTAATTTCCAGATTCTGGTCTGTGAACCTCTTATGGTCAGGTCCTTTTTCATTGGTGACAGAACTGAATTAAAAACCTGTTAGATCTGTGTATGTTATGTTGTTGTTCAACAGGAAAGTTTGAGCTGTGATACTATTAAGTGATCTTCAATCTAATGGATCTAGAGGTTTAAATAATTTTGCTTGTTCCTTTTGTTGTAAGAAGATAAAATTTATTAAGTTGCTGTTTGCTTGCTTTCAGTAGTGCAAGATTTTTTTAATACAGTATCAACTTTATCTTTTGGGTCAGCCCACTGCCCTTTGACTTCAGACTCAATATTTTTATACAGTAATAATACAAATAACTGTTGAACGACACTCAAACGTTCTCGGGTTATGCTTGAATTGGTCGTTTTTAATAATCATATATCATTATATGAAATACATTATTAATTATGCAGTATCTTACTAAAACAGTCCTGTGGATAAGAAAAATCCTTGTCTGATAAAGAGAATATGCAGAAATAAAATAAAAATATTTTGTATAACAGATGGATAAAATACCTTTAGGTCCCTAGAAAGAAGAAGTGTCAATGAGATGGATGAGACAGGAAATTGCATGAGATATAGGTCACAATATTGCAAAGCAACTCTGAAAAATCAGAGTAGACCACTGTAGAATTAAAAAAGAAAGAAGACTACTGTGAGCAAGAAATAAATTGTCAGCAGCCTCTCTGTAAATGTCCTGAAATAGTTTGCTTGCACTTTTATCTCAAACTGTCAATAACCAGGCCATTAAAAAAAGCTTGTAATTAATGATTTTACTTTCTTCTTGACAGACAAAAACTTACGATTCTGTTACTGATAAATTCATGGACTTCTCCTTTGAAAAGGTATTCCTCTTCCAAACACTTGTTATATGATCATATTTCTACTTTCATGATTTATTAGAATCTTTTTTTTGCTTTATCTCAAAGCAAAAATTATACAGATGTTTTTTTCTTAAAGACACACAGTGCTTATATGCTGTTTTATAAACGGATGGAACCAGAGGAGGAAAATGGCAAAGACTACAAATTTGATGTTTCATCAGAATTGCTGGAGGTACAAGTTGATTTGTTTTAATACCAATTTTAAATACTATAGGAGATCTTGAACAAATCAGGAATCCGAATAAACATAGGAAAGCAAATATAATTTAAGTCAATAAGGTGACAATCCTTTTATTTAGCTGTCTTCCTTAGGAGAATGTTTTATGGTAGGAAGTAAATTAAGATTTCCACTATGTGTAACTTGAGACATTTTCTCATTCTGTCCTGTATTTTTTAATTCAGATACCTGAATCTTTCATATACGTAAAAAAATGGTAGAGCACTGTTTGTTTGGATTTTGTGAATGCTTACCAGTATTTTCTGAACAGTTGTGGTAATACAGCAGGTATTTTCATTAACCACCATCCTTTTCATCCTTCAGTTCCTTCACTGCTTTGAGGGGGGACAGAATAAGAGAGTAGTTCCAGCTGTGTGTTTGCACTTTTGCTAGTGGGTTGTGAAATTCTAAGTGTAAGCAATATAAGATCATGACTATTTGTGCTTATGATAGGGGGCATCAGTCAGAAACGGATCCCTTCCCTCCCCATAGTCCTAGAGCAGCCCAGGGGTTAGGAAAGGGGGTAAGGGAAACAAAACCAGTAACAGCTACATCTCCCTGTTCTCTGTAGGGATGAGGGCTGCTCTTAGGTTACATGGCTGTTTATGTAAAGATACTATTTAAGCCATGTATGGTCTGAGGAACTAGAAAAGGCAGCGCACAGGAGCAGAGTATTTCACCAGGGGTCACACTGTGCTAGATACATCCCCAATATGGGATTTGTAAGGTGTTCTTCTCCCTTTTTATCACCTGAAAAGCCCATTTCCCTGCTCTCTCTGACCAGAAGTATTGCTTCATAATCTGTCACATGTTAGGTTCTTAACTTAAAAAGACTCTTCATCCCTGGCCAGCAAATCAGACCATGCTTTTTGTCTTTCTCAGTGTTAAAAATAATAATAGATTTTATCAAGTTAAACTTTTAAACTATTCTTATCTGAAAAAACCCTACAAACCGATTTGGTCAAAAACATCCTTTTGGAGAGAGGAACAGGGAAACCTGGCATGAAATCCTTTTCTGGTTAATGATGGAGACCCAAATCTTACTCTTTAAGAATTTATCACAAGTTCACAGAGCTCATCAGTCTTTGGGTCAGAACTTCAACCTTTAGATGTACCTATCTAGGCTGCTGGAAAGTTTAACTGATCTCAATTAGTGAAACTTAGATGGGTAGAGAATTTTTTTGGTTTTTTAGTTATTACACTATCACAGACATCAAAATATGGTCTTAAACTGTGATTCTTTTTTAATGTATTGGACCAGTTCTCAAAATTTCAGCCTAAAAATCTAATTAAGTTGTAAAAATGAGAATACAGAAGGAGAAGGTTCTGAACTCTGTTCTGCAGTCACATGGCAAGCAAAACTAACATTCGCTATAGTATGAATAAAACAACTTTGAGCCAATCCTTTAAAATAAAGGAAATATTTCCTGAAATAATTTTTCGTGAGAGAAAATTTTGTTTTCTTAGCCATGGCAAGCGTTTAAATATTCTTAAAGTCTTGCTTATGTAGTGAAATAAACTGCTTTCTTGTATCTGATGTTAGCATTTTTTCTTCAGTGGATATGGCATGATAACATGCAGTTCCTTCAAGACAAGAATATTTTCGAACATACATATTTTGGGTAAGTTCAAGTTTTTCTTAAATAATGTAATATTAATGCTTCTTTTCTTCTTGCAGATTTTCATTATTTATTTTAATTAACAAATAAAATTACTGACTCTAGGTTTATGTGGCAGCTGTGTAGTAGCATCCCAAGCACGCTACCAGATCCAAAAGCAGTTTCCCTGATGACAGCAAAGGTAAGTATTTCAAAAGTATATCATGCTTATTTTAAGTTTTACCTTGTTTACATTTTAATTCTGACATTCTGTAATTAACAGTGCAATATTTTTTTTTCCAGTTAAGCACTTCCTTTGTACTAGAGACATTTATTCATTCAAAGGAAAAGGTATTCTATTTACTTGTAAATTCTTATTAAGTAACTGCATTAATATAGTGAAAAGTATGTCTGTACTTTTTCATTTTAAAGTGTGATTTAGAGATGTATTAAGTAGCACAGATGATAGAAAGTTAGAGTGTCGTTTAACACATTTATAGTAAAAGCTGCACAGTGGAAAAAAAATGCAGGTTCTTGTCTTAGCCTGCTTTACCTCAGCAATGCATCAGGAACAACAGATCTTGTATTCTTTCATTTTGAAAATTCCTGGTTGATTCGGATCTTAACAAGCACTTGTTAAAGTCTGGTGGAGAGGAGTGTTTACCACAGAGCTAATGTTGTGCTCATGAATTTTTATGGTATAAATACTAGCATGAACAACAAGAAAGTTCTGTTCTAGAAAGATTCTATTCTATCTGAAACATATTTTATTCTCAGTCAGGTTTTACTTCTTTCTCATCTATGGTGGCATAATGCTCCTAATTCTAGATTGTCTGGGATGTAATAAAATGTAATTGGACAGTTAGTCCAAATGTGTAGATGCTACTAGCATTGCTTTCAGCGTATGTACTATTACTTTTGTGTAGGTGCAACATACTACTAGTTTATAAAGCATTTAGTGTTTGTAACTCTGTGTTACGGAATGTGTTCTAACTGATCATTTAGAAATGTTTAAAGATAAGATGCAATTGATTATTTTAAGTTATAGTGTTTTCTGTGTTTCTTTTTACAGCCTACAATGCTTCAGTGGATTGAACTGTTAACAAAACAGTTTAATAACAGTCAGGCAGCTTGTGAAGTAAGTGACTTAGGAACTCAGCAAAGTACAAACCAACTTTCTATATATTGTTTAACTTTCCTGGAGGTTCGTATCCCTGGAATATTTTGGACTATGAACTACTGTATTTGGCATATTTGTGCACTATGAGATGAAATTCATCCTCTCTGAATACTGCAGGTTCTGGGGACTGACTTGACTTTTTATTTTCAGAAGCCTATGGTGAGACTACAGGCCAAAATAATTTTGTCACTAGAATAGAAGACACACAGTGTCACAGCCTCTTTATTTGATTATATTACATACAGATTTGTGTAATGAAGAGGTTTTTAAATGAAATCACACATGGAACAGAAAGACAGATAAATGTTTAAGGACTAGAATGGCAGGGACTGGAGTTGAATCCCAGGGAAGAGGGAAGCAAGATAAAAGGCTGCGGTGCAATGAAGATTAGAAGGGAAATAAGAACAGCTGATGTTAGATTTACCTGAAAACAATTCACCCAGTGCCTTGCCTGTGAAGCTGAGGAACTTGTACCAAACAGGTAGAAAGTCTGAAAACTCTTAGAAGAAGGAGACAAAAATGGAGGAATTTTTTTTATATCTATAATTTTTTTCAGGATGCTACCTGAAGGGAATCTGGGACAAAGTAGAGAGGGACTGAGAAACTGTAGACAAAGTATTCACTGTGGTTTTGGTGAAAACAATTTTGAAATACTGAAGGAAAGTTTGTGATAGGCTCTCTGTGATAGTTTGAATGCACAAGGACCTGGCATTAGACCTTATTCAGTACAAATGAATTAAGTTCACTGTTCTTTTATAAATTGATTCTAGGTTGTTAAATTGTTATGTAGCATTCAGTATTTGGGTGATACATTTCCATTAGTGTGGTGCAGTTCTAAAATGCTTAACATGGGTAAAGATATTTAATATAGTAAAAATTACTCAGGTACAATTAAAATAAAAGGAACAATAACTTGGATTCTTTAAACTTGTCTTTCCTTGTGAATGAAACAAAATTCATGGAGTTGGAATACTCAGCTGTATTATTTGCTGTATTATTTGCTGATTCATTATTTGAATGAATCGTTAATTTTTATACATTTTCTGTCTCTGGAGGTAGTAAGACTTTTCCACATTTTAAAATGCAAAAGGGATCTAATTCAGGAACGACATTCTTGTTTAAGTCTATCCCTGTTCTACAAGATTCTTCAGCTTATGCTTCATTGTAAGCATTGTTTTTTATTCTGTTGACAGCACTTTTCAGGATAACCGTGTTCTTCCAAAAATTGAAGATACTGGATATAATTTTATACTGATGTTTACTGCTATTGATCTTTATTCTTTTCTTATCACACACGGAAGACATTTAGATTTCCCTTGGATTAATACTTGCTTATTCCTTAATAATAGTAACATCAATTTCTCTTCAGACTTAAATATGCAAAAAGAAGATTGGACTAGAACAAGTTTGGAACAAAACTAACAAAGTATGTATCTTCTGCAGTGGTTTTTGGATCGTATGGCTGATGATGATTGGTGGCCAATGCAGATTCTAATAAAGTGTCCCAATCAGATTGTGAGACAGGTAAGAAATAAATGTTCCTTTTTCAGTCAAGCGACTGCTTGACCCATTAACAGAAATGGACAATTATTATGATACGTACAATGATTCTGAAAGTTTTCATTAATACTTGTAATTACCTTTTTCTTTTCTATTCTTGCGTATGATTTAGAGAAAATATTTGGCCATGGGAGCATTATTGTTGTTTGAAACAAAATCATTATTACTAAAGTGCTGTGGTCGTACAGTTAGGATCACAAAATGTCACAATAGATACAAATTAAGGTTCCTAAACTCTCACGCGATCTCTACGAATTTGAACATTTTACATTAAAAGTGGTTTCCTTCTGATTTGGTTCAACAATAATGCGTCAAGACACGCATTCAGAAAATAATAAATAATAAATTATGTACATTCAGCACTCCTAACAGAAAGCTTCACTTCTAAACTTCTGCCTTTGGGTTTCGTAGATAGATTTAATTTTATAACATTTTTTTAATATTAAACATAATGTTTTATGTTATAACATTATGCCACAAAGTTTTGTTAGTACCCTTTTCTGTAAATGTTTAAAATTGAAAAATCCCTACATTAGTGGCATATCTGTGAATATCCATATGCTACTAGTGTAGAGTTTTTTTCAATTTTAAACATTTACAGAAAAGGTGTAATTTCTTTGCAAGTCATTTAGGTAAAAACTTTAGCAATTACTTTATCTCACTTGAACCCTTCAATTGATTTAACTTTTCTGATTATTAAAGTAATATTTCCATATAGAACCACACGTAGTTTCTGTATGCCAATTAATAAAACCTATTATTAAAGGTATATATTTCATGGGTGGATTCCATGTGAGATCTGAGGCACAGCTTTGATCCTTGATGAATGTTTTATGCATTAAAAATTTCTGGAAGGAATTTCCTTAAAATTTTAACATAAATACTTAGGACTGGAGGCACAATAAGAAAAATCTTGCCAAAAATATATAAACATTTCAGAAAATAGATATTGAAGAAAAAAGAGTGTTTATGAGCAGCAGTCTAAAGTCATGTTTCAGTAGTGTACAGTACACACCAGTATTAAAAACTGTTTTAGGGTTCTTCCATCAGGTCTGTTCATAAAAGCAGGTTTGACTATTCAGATAATATATGATGTGTCAGTGCACTAAGAAATGGAATGTGGGTGTGTCAGTCTCGGCTTTGACTTTGAATCACATAGAGCTGGAAGTGGTACTTGGAGACAGAGTATTCTTTGCTTAGAAAATAGGTATTGACATATATGTAAAAGAATTAACATGTGGAGCTCATTTACTTATGCATTTGCAGATGTTCCAGCGTTTGTGCATTCATGTGATACAGAGACTGAGGCCAGTCCATGCACATCTTTATCTCCAGCCAGGAATGGAAGACTGGTAAAATAATAACACCTGAAAACTTCTATTTATTACATGCCTTACAGCAGCCACTTTTGTTTAATGAACTAGTCAAAATGGGTTTTTAAACTTAAAATATTACTGTTTTAATTATTCTTTATTATTTTACCCAAAATTCTCTGATTTATTTAAAAGTATTCTTGTGATTAGAGAAGCCAGTATCTAAAGATACACTGAAACATTGTTCCCGTAGACTAGATTTTCAGTGTAGTTTTTCTTTCACTGCCAGTAATGTGCAGCAAGTGTAAATCTCAGTAGTTGTAAATGAGAATCTGATTGTAAATTTGATCCAGAGGCATATAGGTGCAAATTTTAATTTGTACATCCAGTAAAAGAGGTTGGAGATGAGAGTCTAGTCCTATGTCATATAGCTAAATCACAGTTTTGTCCAAAAGTAGAAAAAAACCTACTGGATTCTATTTTATTCTGCTAATTATGAAGAAAACGGTCTCTTTGTCTTCAGTTATGAAATATTTATTCTTTTTTGATACATAATCAGGAGAAAGTGGTTTTCCTTTCATCTTTTGGGTTAAGCTTGTGATCTTGATGATAACTTTTTTCCAGAGCAAAAATGGCAGAGTTCATAATAACTGTACCAACATAGCAAAATTCAGAACATGAAGATACAGTTTTCATGGCAAAAAAAAAAAAAAAAGAATCTAATTTTCTCAGGAAACCTTGCTTTAAAAGACTGTGTCACTTGTTTTGTTCGGTGATAAGATCCAACTTTCAGTAGATAAATGAGGTTGAATGTGCATGTTTTCTGCCCTGTCAGGGTCCTGTTATATGTGTTTAAGAGACTGCCTTTCCTTAGTTCCATGGTATAATTAGATGTTACAGCATTCTTTCTTGAAACTAGGGAAGTTTGACATGGAAATCAAGAATATAATTTTAAGTAGGAGATCCCCTAATACTTTGTTTTTAAGAATTCTGAATTTCCTGTCTAGAATCTTGATTCAGAATACTAACCTTTCAACAGTTTGAGTGATGGATGCCACTTTACTTTTAGCCATGTTGTGATCTGGGCTATACTTGGCATTCAGGAAAGTGTTAGGGATCTGAGTGTGATAGCAGGACAGAGTAGAGAACTGTAAGTTTTTCTGAATTTTTATTTTTTTTTCACTGGTTCAAGATGATTTTGTGCTCCCTGTATTGTGTGCAATACCCAAACTGGATTTTATTTTCAGTTCTGATGACATGGATGGTCCTGTGGAAGACATTGGCAGTCGCTCTTGTGTAACACGCTTTGTGAAGACACTCTTGTCAATTATGGAGCATGGTGTGAAGCCTCACAGTAAACATCTCACAGAATACTTTGCCTTTCTTTACGAATTTGCCAAAATGGGAGAAGAGGAAGTGAGTATAGACTTGTAGTTTTGGGAATTAGGTATGTGTATGCGAGTATGTATTTTCAAGGAACTCAATATTTGTATATTTCAGAGCCAGTTCTTGCTTTCACTGCAAGCCATATCTACAATGGTCCATTTCTACATGGGAACTAAAGGACCTGAAAATGTAAGTTTTGAATATGTTGTATAATGGGAACTTGTCCTTCGTATTTTATATATGTGATCATTAGTGCTGTGTCTCTTGAACTGTCTTTCAGCTGATAAATTAAAATTGCTTCACTCATACTAGTTTTTTCAATGTTTAAGTGAATATGATATTTTTAAAAGATGCTGAATTGGTTATTTCTATTTAGGATAGAAATAGATACTAAGCAGAAGCAATTAAAGTTGCCTTTATCATGCTATTAATAGTAACAATTGATTGCTTGCTCCTGTTGTACAACTTAAACTTTTAATTTTACTTGCTTTTTTTGTTAAATAGACCACCATATCAGGCTATGTAGTGACTTAAACCAGCCTAGCTTTTGCATTTGTAAATAGTTTAGCTTATGCAAAAATCAGTGCTTCAACATGAATTTCAAGGAATTTGATATTTACCTCATTTGATTCATGCAAGTTTATTAAGTTGTTTTGAATAAAAGGACAGAATATATGCAAAGAGATGTACAGACTCTTTGAAATAAAGACTCAAAATGCCCACACTGAAGTTACCTTTTTTTTTTTTTTTTCCCCTCCAGCCACAAGTTGAAGTACTTTCTGAGGAAGAAGGAGAGGAAGAGGAGGAAGAGGAAGATATACTTTCTTTAGCAGAAGAAAAATACAGACCCGCTGCACTTGAAAAGATGATTGCCCTGATCGCTCTTCTAGTTGAACAGTCTCGCTCAGAAAGGCAAGAGCTTCTGAAAAACCAAAGTAAATTCTAAGCTAGTTCAGAAAGGAAGTAGAGATTTTGTGGGTTTGGGGTTTTTTGGTGGGCTTTTTTAACGGCATAAATAAGCTTGTGTATGGGCCCATTATATTTTTAAGCAACCATTTAAAAGATAAATGTCATTGTTGACCAAATAAAAGACTCAGGCTAAATCCTTGAACACATTCAGCTACCTACATCTGGATTTCTTTATTTATTTGGTCCAAGTACATTTTTTTTCCCCCCATTTTATGTCATTACCTTTATTCGCTCTTTTATATTGTAATACTGAAGAATATAAACTAACACTCAGTCCTGCATTTCTCATTAGTGTTACTTAATAATCTCTGAAGTAAAATGATAGATATTTTTTTATTATTATTATTTTAGGCATTTGACTTTGTCACAAAACGACATGGCAGCGTTAACAGGAGGAAAGGTAATTCCTTTAAATGTGACTGTATAAGCCTCAAAAGATGCACATGTGTATTTGTACATATGTAATTGTAGACAGTGTACTAGTATCTTCTTATTTGTTGCAGGGTTTTCCTTTCTTATTTCAACATATCCGTGATGGTATCAACATCAGACAAACTTGCAATCTCATTTTCAGTTTGTGTCGGTACAATAATCGACTTGCAGAACATGTAAGTATCAGAAACTATAGCTATTTTTTAAATCTTATTATATAAGTGTAATGGAGTGATTTTTATTATCTTAACTGATTACGCACAAGTCTAAGTGAGTGTTGTTTGTTTTGTTTTTAAGATTGTGTCCATGCTTTTCACATCTATAGCAAAGTTGACTCCTGAGGTATGTAAACATGCTACCTGTCTATTAAATAATTTGGGGTGGGGTTTTTTTTCTGTTTTAAATTACTTAAATAATCCTTTGCTAATCAAAAATCTTGTATGGAAGATGATCCATGGAATTTTTTGTGACATTAAATGAAGTCTAACTGCGCTGTATTAATATATATAGTTTTCTAAAGCAGAAATCTGGTATGTAGTTTACAGTTAAAGTTGTATTCAAAGCGAAATAACATATTTCTAGATTCTCCATCTATATGAATTAAAAAAAAAATGGTAACAATAAAATGTTTATGCTAGAATTAAGTGGAGATATGTAATTATTGTCTGATTGTCCAGCTTTGGAGCGCTGTTTTGCAGTTGTGTGCATGCAAAGGCATTTCTCAGTCAGAATAAATTCTTGCCCTGGTAATAACAAAAACACTGTGAGTTCCAAATGGATTCCACATGAAAAATCTATACAGAGTAGATAAATGTATGCTCACACAAGGACATTCCTGTCTACTGCTGTCAGAAAGGAAAAAATAATCAGGGAAAATTGAGGGCATGTCAAGCAGAGGAGACACGATCATGGCTGGGAAAGCAGCACATACTAAATCATTCTCATGACAGCTTTGCTTTGTGTGATAGAATGGGCACTCTCCGGTGACAGTCTCCTTCCCTCCTGTCACGCTAACCTTTGCTGTATTTCTGTGCTTTTTGCGCTTTGCACATATACACATGCACCAGACACATTTTGGTGAGGTGCAAAATATATAATAATAATGGTAACCACTTTATTGAAGCGTTGTTAAAAGCTGAGTGCTGCCTTAGCATACTTTAAAAAAAAAAAAAGTCTTATGAGAGCCAACATGTTAGAGTAGAAATGCTGGTGGTTTCAGAGGAAAACAGGATGCAATAATAATGATCAGTGCAAACCCCCAAAATGTGATGCTTTCGGATAAACTTTTCAGTATCCATGTTACATCTTATGCAAATATATAAAAAATAATAGCTTCTCTGAGACAGTGAAATCTTCTATATATGTAAAAGCAGGATAAATTGGTGAATTCTTCAAGACTGTACAACTTGATTCCTTTTTTTTTCCCCCCCTTTATTCAGAATAATATCTGACTGGGTCACACGATGTGTACTGTCATTTCCTTGGAACAGTATACATCTACTAGACTGATCCTATCTAGTATGATCGTGTTGCCTTGCACTAGCTATAAAAAGTGGCTTAATCCTACTGTATTCTTATGTAGATACAGTAGAATTAAGATATAAATATATGTGGATTATTTACAGATTAGTTAATAAGGGATTAAAAGTAATATAAATATTCATGTCAGAAGTTCATAGAAATACATTTTCATACAAATGTTTGGGATTTTTTTTTTTTTTAAGTCTCTAAAAAATTAGTGGATTAAATGAAACAGATCAAAATTGGTATTTTTATTTTTATGCATTACAGGCAGCCAATCCTTTTTTCAAATTGCTGAC
>NW_010325257.1:3462-27921 GCF_000700745.2 Antrostomus carolinensis | reverse complement strand
TGCCACCCTTTGCTTCTTACATTCTGCAGAGGATATGGGAGGTACAACATGTAAAAGAAAGCAAACACTAAATTGTCTTTCTCTTGTTCATTCTTTTATGTCTGTGGAAGGGTTTTACGTTTAACTGTTATTCTTGCCACATTAATTCATTATTTTTTGTAATGACTATTTCTCTTCCAAATAAACAGCAACAGCTAATAGGCATTTAAAAGTTCTGCTCTAACTTTTAATGTTATTTTAACAGCATTCTGGTTAACTGATATTTCAGTTTAAATTTAAATTTTAGTTTAATGAGAAATTTAATTGTTTCATAATAAGGGTCTAGAATGCATCTTCTAGGCAAATTCTACTTATTTTTCTCAGTTAACTGTTTGTAAGGACTGTAATATGTTTTAAGGCCCATCATTTGTTAGGGCTTTTTTGTCCATTTGTACTGGTTCTTGGAGTATTTGTTTGACATTTTTTGTTCTCTGTAAAATACTCATGAGTGTTTTTAACCCATAAAACAGGGCTAAGCGGAATCTAGTGGATAATTGCTGTGGTGCAGAACCATTTTTGCTTGCATTTCTGAACTGAAAAAAAAAACAACCACTTTTTAACCAATTTGGCACAGGGATAAATTCCTTGATCTGAGCCACAGATTCTGAATTAAAGCATTCACTTCAACTAACTGCACTTTGAGTTCCCAGTAAAATTTACTGTCTTTATGACTAAGAACAGTGTGTCCAGCCTGACAACTGCTAAGATTAAACTGTTGAACACAGATTCGCTTTAATTCTCATTAAAAAGTGGGGCTGAGGTTTGTAAAAGATTATTACGTTGCAGAATTGAGACCTCTGGTAAAACACAAACCTGTCTTACCCACTGAATCACTGTGGGATAGAATATAGATTGCTGTTCACTGTGGGATAGAATATAGATTGCTGATTGGTTAGGAGCAGTTAAAGGATAGGAACCACTAAGTAACCAGCTGTCTGATGTGAATAGGAGTTAGCTGTAACTGCTGCACCTCAGGTAAAGAATGTTCAAACAGCGGATCTTAAGGTCAGGAATTATGTGTAGCTGCTTTCTGTGTATGGGAGAGCGGTGGGTTATGAATTTCTCTCAGCAATGAGGAAAACTTTCCAAGAGAGCCTTTGAGAGTATGCAAGTTGTGACATGAAGTACATGTGCTTCATGCTTTGATCACTAGCTACAAAAAAATGTGTGTAATTTGGTAAGCAATCTTCTTTTTTTGTTTGTTTGTTTTTTGATTTCCTTTCTTATTCTTACTACACAACCAATCTAGAGCTGAAGCAAGCGAGTGACAGGTTTCTTTTGGGAAGCCAAGCTTTTAGCAGTAGAAGTCATTGGTTCGGTCTGTGGTGTTGCCAGCATAATTATCGTTACCTTGTTGACACGTTTGAAGGTTTGGAGTTACACGTTGTGTAGGCAGGGATGAGAGGCCGGTAGTTAATGATAGACAGAGAGGTTTAGGGCATAGAACCTACTTTTGCAGCCACTCGAGTTTCTAGAAGTTGTTAAAAAGTGATTGAGTAATGACGACAGTGAAAAATTACAGTCTCTTTCTTGGAGATACCCTCCAGCTATTACAAAGGAAACTTGACAGATCAATTTGTCATTTCTAAAAAAAGAGAGGAGATTGTTCTTAATTTGATTATTTTAAAATGGAGATTAAAATTTTATAAGCACAGGTTTGGTCATGTCAGCTGCTCATATTCCTCAGGTGGATTAGAGTAGTTGGGAACATCTTCAGCAATTCAGTTACTGCCTGTGGTTCCTTTTTTCTTATCTGGGCACCTCGACCTCAAGGTAAAAATAAAACAGTTTTAAAAACTGGCAAATGAGTGAACTACCTTTATTGGCCTGATAATATATCAACAAATTTTTAACTGCACAGAACCAGAAAGACACAGGAAGCTGCGTTTTCTCCTTATTATCTGTAAGGCTTTGATATCTGTACAATAGCACTCCACAGGCTTTTCATTACCTTTGAAAAGCGCTAGATGAATTTATTCCTTGAAATTGCATATTCGTAAAAAACATAATAGCTACCCGCAGCATGAAGCTATATGAACATATTTGCATACCATTTATGTTCTTTTGATAGAACTTCCATAAAAATACTGATTCAGTGTTAAGGTTTTGCGTTAGCTTTTTTAAAAAAAAGATTTATTTCTTTACAAAGACAGAATTGTTCTGTTTTCCAAGTCCTTAAACATTTCAACTCTGAAATATCTCATTATATGCAGAAAGGGTATGTAGAGTAACTTCCTGGACTTAGATTGAACTTTCAAGATCTCTGACCAAGATTCAGAAGCACAAGCCAGTGAAATTTTAATACGAGTGTTCTTTGTCTATCAGAGCACCTCAGTCTTTCAGGTGCTTTGATAGCCCTGTGTGACTTTGAAAGAAATATTTTGAAAGTCTTGGTAGTTATTTTTAGTGGTTTTTAATACAATCAGTACATGGTATCAAGGTTAATGTATTCTTTTTTGTTTTTCCACTCTCCTTTCAGGTCATTGAATACAACCCATCTCAGTGCCTGGATTGGCTGGCTGTGCAAACACCTCGAAATAAACTAGCTCACAGCTGGGTGCTGCAAAATATGGAAAACTGGGTTGAGCGTTTTCTTCTGGCACACAACTATCCTAGAGTGAGAACTTGTAAGTTAATTTAAATTGAAGGAAATTATTCTTCTGCTGTAGCAAGTTAGTATGCATGGGGTATTCCAGTCACAAATGAAATACATGCTCTTGTGCTTGTCTTTTCTTCCTTTTCCAGTTGTTTTAGAATTGCTGTATTTTAAATTATTAGTACAAGTGTGGTGCCTCATCAAGACATGCTACTACTACTATGGTTTTGATTATATTTTTATTTTGTAACTTGAACGATACATTAGGGGGTTCTTTATCTTACATGGTTAATCTACAAGATCCAGGAAAACCCAAAGAAGAAAAGGATCTAATCCAAGAGGTTCTCCATAGTGTCCATCTCATAGTTGTGCTGTAGGTAGGAGTAGTACATATTCTTCTTTCACCCCTCACAGAGTAATCTTTAGTTTAGTCCTTTGAACTTGTGGATGAAGAAGCCTGTGCTTCTCCCCAGCTCCAGGGTGTCCTGGCTCTCTAGTTTGTTCTGCCAGGAATCACACTGTCACATTGCCAGAGCACATTTTCAGCCTTTCCTGTGTCTAAATTTTTTTATAAAGGAGATTCCACGATATCAGGCCACACTGAACTTTAGTACATTTTCTGTGGTCAAGGGAGATGTGGAAACTTGAGGTACAGCTTTACCACAGACTCCATTTGTGAATATCTCTGAAGAGGTAATGCCATCTTGATCCAGCAGTAGACAATTTAGTCATAGAAAACATCTGGTTTTGTATTTCTGTGATGAGATGCATTGTGTTAGAACAGTTGGGACCAAGCAGCAGACAGGAATATAGGGTGAAGAGGCCTGAAAGCAAATCTCAGCACCACTTTTAACATGCTTTGTGCTAGTCTTATCCACTCTGGTTTGGGTTTTTTTTCATCTACCCAGTGTGACTATAGTAATACCAGATTCTGTAAAATGCTTTGAAATCTGTAAATAGAACATCCAATGTAATTTAACTTCTGTTTAAATGGCTGTTAGCATGTATGCCATTTTCAAAGGTGTGTAACAAGTGTGTTTTTATTTGAAGCTGCAGCCTATCTCCTGGTGTCGCTTATTCCAAGCAATTCCTTCCGTCAGATGTTCCGATCGACCCGCTCTTTGCACATCCCTACATGCGATCTGCCTCTCAGTCCAGATACTACAGTGGTTCTTCATCAAGTCTACAATGTGCTTCTTGGCCTTCTTTCGAGAGCTAAGCTATATGTTGATGCTGCTGTTCATGGCACTACAAAACTTGTGCCCTACTTCAGTTTCATGACATACTGTTTGATCTCAAAAACTGAGAAACTCATGTTTTCTACTTACTTCATGGACTTATGGAACCTTTTTCAGCCTAAACTTTCTGAGCCGGCTATAGCCACCAACCACAATAAACAGGCTTTGCTGTCTTTTTGGTATAACGTGTGTGTGGACTGTCCCGAGAACGTACGCCTTATTGTACAGAATCCCGTGGTGACAAAGAACATTGCCTTCAATTACATCCTTGCAGACCATGACGATCAGGATGTGGTGCTCTTTAACCGCGGGATGCTGCCTGCCTACTACGGCATCCTGCGCCTCTGCTGTGAGCAGTCCCCTGCATTCACCAGGCAGCTGGCTTCTCACCAGAATATCCAGTGGGCCTTCAAGAATCTTACACCACATGCCAGTCAGTACCCAGGAGTAAGTAGATTGATACCAAAAAATACCGTTTCCTTGTCATGTTTTTCCTCTCTTACTGAATTTCTCTTTTAATGAAAAAGATGAAAAGACTTACTTAATGTATCCAGTGGTGAAAGATTATGTTTCGATTTCCTGGTATAAGTAATTAATAATGTTTTTAGATCTGTTTACTGTACTTTGTGGGGGATTGTTTTGGTGTTTTGTATTTTCTTCCTTGCTGCGTAGCAGTTGGAGGGCAGATATTTTCTCTGTAAGCAGGCGCTGATGTTTCCACCGTTATTCAGTATTCCATATGCCAGTCTAGTCCTGAGAAGCAGGGAATAGCCTTTAATGGCGGTCTCAAGAAGCATGTTGTGTTTTAATACTAAGTTGGAGGGATTCCCAGTGAGTTTCTTCTTCCCCCACCCCGGTCTCCCAGTTTCTGGAGTAGGGCCAGGATTTAGACTGCTGTATTCAAACAGAGAATGGCCTGGCGTTCGCCTTGGAAGCGCTCGTGTGCCTTTTGCAAGATGTTGGTACACTGGGAGGCTGCACTGTCTCTACAACCTTATGACACTTGCAGTAGAGAGTAGATACTAGTTAAAATAGTCCACGTGTAACAGTGAAAAACCAGGCTTACAAAGTCTGCAAGAGGAAAAATGTACATATTTGTATGATAACTCAGTGAATACTGCTTTGGGGTCCTTTATAGGTGTGTGAGGACAGAAAGAATACAAAGATTTTCTTCACTGTTTAAAGGATTTCTGTCTAGTTCGGCTCACAGAGTAACTTAATGCTTTGACAGCCCTGAGAGCAGTCCTGCTGCTTTCATTGTTTGCATCTCCCCTCAGAAGTCTTAGTTTGTCTTGCGAGGGACTTGAGTTACTCCACTGTTGAGTGTTTCCCATGCATATGGGAGGGACTTCAGCAAGTTTTAGCACAAGCAGCCTTCTGAATCCTGTTACTTAGAATATAAATATTGTCATCTGAGAATGCACACGCCCATGCTGCAGAAGATGACCCTACATCCCTCAGGGAGAGACAGGAAGTTTGGTCACCTGGATCAGGATTTCCACATCCTTCGCGTGCTCGCTCTCTCTGTCAATGAGCTGTGCTGTTAGGAGACATCAGAACCTCCACTTCAGGTCCATAAGGGTTATCTCAAATATCCGGGTCCGAACCCATACAGTAAATAGTAAAGGCTAAAAGCAGACTGCATTGGAGATAGATAAGAGAGAACCACAACTTCTATGTCAAAATTTTAGTTTTTAACAACTGCTCAGTTTCAGTTCTTTAAGGTTAAAATGTTGTCCACTGTTTTTCATAGCTTTGTATTCCCATCTAAATTTGCTTACATGTATTTATTTTGTATATTACTTAGCAGAAGTAATACAGGATAAGTAATACCAATAAGAAGATATAAACCATAACATACAGAGAGAGGTTACTCTAACCCAATATTTTTGTGTGTTTTAGGCAGTAGAAGAGCTGTTTAACCTCATGCAACTGTTTGTAGCTCAGAGACCAGACATGAGAGAAGAAGAGATAGAAGATATAAAGCAATTTAAGAAAACAACCATAAGCTGTTACCTGCGCTGCTTGGACGGACGGTCGTGTTGGACTACTTTAATAAGGTACGTTAGTAGGGAAGTTGTAGTGGGATAATCCAGTCCCATTTCAATAAGGACTGTATTTTACCAAATGTGAAGTACCATAAAAATTACGGTTGTCATTTTGATATTCTTTTTGAGGAAGTTCTGTAGATACTTTTTTCAGAAGTAAGCAAACAGAAAGTTACAATTACAACTTTCTTTTTTTGGCCCCCCAAAATCCATTGTTTGTGAATGTAATTTATTTTAGAATGTTTCATCATGTAGAAATTCAAAAACTAAACAAATATTTTACAATAAACAGATGTAAACCAAGTCTAGATTGGCAAAGCAGGGATTTCAGCTGCTGTTGCTGACATTTGTTATTCTTGCACAGAAATGTGTTTTAGAAATATTGCCCATGGGACAGAGTTTTATTGTATTGTATCATCAAATAGTTTTTAATTTCTAGTCTGTCTTAGTAGTACATCTGAAACTGTTGCTTGGATGTTTTCAGTGTAACTAGAAATTGCCTGTGCATGTAGGTCAGTTATTGGGGTTTGAAATGCAACTGTTGATGCACTGAAACCCTCGTGGGAAGAGGGCACATGGCCTGTGTTACATGAAGGGATTACACAGAGTCATCTGTCGTAGAGTGCAACCAGATTTTCCCAAATGCTCTGGAAGAATTGCTGTGTTGGGAGGAGTGGTTCGTTAGTTATGCATCACTGTCTGTTTTCTGTTCTGCTGTAAGCATAAAATGTTCTCATAGAAATGATTTTATACATTTAAAAGTCCAAGCGCAGGCTTAACTGAACCTGTTTAAATGTATCGTCTGTCAAGCATAAACTTCTGTCTTTCAAAGTACATTATTTTCCTCAGTTTTTTAGCGTTGTTGCCAACATTATTTGGGAAATATTTCTGTAAAGGTTGGTTATACATTACTTTTAATAGCATAAAGTTGACATAAAGGAAGTTGACATCAGAGTCATTTTAAAATTAAAAAGTAGGGGGGGAAATGAAGAGAATAATTATGTTCTTTTGGGCGTTCTTTGTTCTTCTGTGATTATCTTCCAAAATACAGCATGAGCATAACAATTTTAAGCATTTGTATAAATTATGAAAAAACTAGATATAATTTTCAGTTTTCTCAATGTTTGGATTTTTTTTTTCCTAGTGCCTTCAGAATATTACTAGAATCTGATGAAGACAGACTTCTTGTTGTGTTTAATAGAGGATTGATTCTGATGACTGAGGTAAGTACTCATCTCACTTTCTCATCAAGTCATCCCTTCCTTCTTGAAAATGTGTTTACTCTAAATTGTTTTAATTATGGTATCATACGACATACATTGATTAAATACTGGCATACATGTAAAACTTTAAAATCTTAAGGATCATAGGAAGAATAAAAAAAGATTTACCAGTCATTTTTATATGTCTAAACACCAATGTAGGAGGTTAAGTGAATAAATTTGAGGCAATAGAAATCTTAATAAGGGATAAAGATGGCAGGTTAGTTGATAACAGTGATTTGGTAGGATCACTATAAAAGGATGCAGCTTAAATAGGAAAGATGAGCAAGAAATGAAAGGGTGACGTGTCATCTCATGTATCAAGGATTCATGCAATTGCTCCGAGGTTCATAAGGGAAAAAGTTGCAACTAGTAAGAGATGTCATGAGTAGGATCATGAAGAAATTAGTATTATCACTAAAGAAGTCAGTCTGGGCTTTCTTTACATAGGTACTTCCCCTGTCATCTTTAATAAGATTTCTTTAATAGTAAAAACACAGTCAGGGAAATGTTTGCCTGCTTCTCAAGACAGAGGGGGGAAAAAAAGCCAGCAACAGATTTTGTTGTAAGGGATGAGTTTCTCCTTTTTTGGTGTCATTCTCTTTATTACAGATCAGCTGTGAGTGAATGGCTGAGCACAGTCACACAGTTATTACTAAAGAAGTGTTAAGGCAATAGGTTAACATACAGAAATAACTTGAAGGATACTCAGATGCAGTAGTGATGAGTATTTCTGAACACGTCTTTGAGGCACTTCTGAGGCGATTCTCCCTATCTTTCCTACCCATTGTGCTTTTGTGTACAAGAAGGAGTGAGTGGTCTGAGAACACACAAACTGGATTTCTTTCTGATGAAACTAAAGCTAACTAAACAGAAAGGTATTCTACATTTCTGGAGCACATACAGTGTCTTGCAGTTGCAAATGGGTATTTGGTTCCTGAGACCAGAGCAGACTTAGTTCAAAACAGAGAAGAAAAAAGAATACATAACAGAGCCCTGAAATGGGTGCAGTTTGGATGGTAAGCCCCTGTCCACCAGCAGTTTCACACCATAGATCGACTCATACTGTCCCGCAGTAATATAGGAAAAGCCTAAAACCCATTGCTGAAAAAGCTCTGAACTGGTAGTGGCTGCTTTTTTAAGATGAGTGAGGTACCTGAAAACTAAAAAGTGCACGTACAGTGTTTATATTTTTTCTTCTTTTTCTTTTGTCCTTCTAAAGATGGGTGTAACGTCCTGGATTGTATTCAACGTTTCCATTATTGAGTTGATGGATGAGAACGTGTGTTTATTAAACATACTGGCAATGCAAAATGGTGAAGGACACTAGATCCTTCTGAGAAAAAGAATAACAATCAAGATTGTCTGGATGTGTTGGAGAAAGTATAAAAATAAGATGGAATTCACTCTTGGCATACGTAGAATGGTGTATTCCGGGAGGGATAATAAACTGGTAAAAATCCATGGTGCAAGATGAGTGGATAGGAGGTAGTTGTAGCTGCACAAATGGGCTATTGGAAAAGATTGCTTCAGAAGTTGTCAACCAGCACAACTGGAAGTCGTCAGAAGGAATTTGAGCAAACATCTGTCATAGAATCATAGAATGGTTTGGTTCGGAAGGGACCTTAAAGATCATCCAGTTCCAACCCCCCTGCCATCAGCAGGGACACCTTCCACTAGACCAGGTTGCTCAAAGCCTCATCCAACCTGGATGTCAAGGATCTAAAGATATTTAGTTTGCCTTAAGGCATGTGGACGGACTAGATGATGCTTTGACATTGATTCCAACCCCATTTTTCATATGGTTTATATAAAACATTATCTTTTCTAATGTCATTAGTTTGTATTTTCTGGGACAAACTGTGGTAGAAAAAGCTGAAATTACAAAATCAGTTAGAAAAATAAAAATTAAGACACTGCAGTACTGTTTGAAAATTGAGTTTTCATGAGCTTGTTATAAATGTAAGCCTTTTAATTAAGTAGTTAGCTACCTTACATTCAATAAACTTGGGCTAAAACATAGGAATGGAGCTATGATTTTATTTATGCATGAGACTAAGATACATACGTATGTATAGAAAGAACTTGTTTAACAGCTTAATTAACCCTGCTCCATACTAACAATGGATAATTAAGTTTATAAAGAATGTGTAATATAAGATGCAATTTATCCAATGTAAAACATTGCTAGGAATCAGGTAAAACTCACGTCCAGCTTTTAGCTGAGTTGCTTTACAGCTTGAAATTACCAGGCCTGATATTTTCACTTGTTCACTGGAAGTGTTTTGCATGGGGAAAAATACTGCGTCAAGGAGTTGTCACATCCAGAAAAGTTTCTCACTTAGCAGGATTGTCCATGTATCTTTTGTCTTCACGAGAATATAAAAATGGCATACCAAGATTTTACATTATAGGGAATGAGATTACTGATTCTGTCTCTTTGAAATATCCCAGCAGATTAAATATCTTTTCTTACATCTTGTGCTAGAATTTTTGCAGTTTGGAAATGAGTTGCTTTTCCTTCCAGTATTTCTATAAATCACAGATGCCCAGAAGGTATTTTAGCTATAAAAGGAGAAGTAATTCATCTGATGTACAGTCATATAGCATATGTCGTGAAGCAGCATTTTGAAAAATGACAAGCATCTATATTAATCTTATGGTTTTTCCCCAAATTCACGCTCGTGTCTGTTTTTATGCATCTCTAATACCATTTTGTATCTTGGCACAGAAAGATTTGGATTACAGGTATATAAAAATCCTGTGTCTCAAATTATGCTTTGCTGTTTGGGTTTTAGATAAATGCGTGAAAACTTTGTAATTATTTTGTGCCACTAATATAAAGCTTATATCTTGAAAACAAATTAAGGCTGTTTTTAAATGTCTGTCTCTATAGGCTGTAGAAATGCCCATTTCTTGAGCTGAGATGGATGGTAGCTACTTGGAGAAGGGTTAATGTTATAATAGATTTTACAAATTCAGTTTCCCTCTGGCATGCACATGAGCAAAATTTAATGAGACTCTAGTTTTTGAGTTAGATGAGATGAACAAAAGGCAAGCTGCAGTTTAACCCCCATACAGGACTACCCGTTGTTCATTGTTACCAGAACCAGATGTCCAGGTCAACAGTTGTATTTGGTTGTTACAGAAGATACTGGTTGTTCATTTGTTTACTCTCTTTCCTTCTCTCTTTCTGTCCCTTTCCCCAACTCTCTTTTTCTTTTACTTTTTGGTTTTTTTTTCTTTTTATTTTTCTTTTTTAATTTTTCTCTTCTTTCCCCTCTTCTTTCCCCTCTTCTTTCCCCTCTTCTTTCCCCTCTTCTTTCCCCTCTTCTTTCCCCTCTTCTTTCCCCTCTTCTTTCCCCTCTTCTTTCCCCTCTTCTTTCCCCTCTTCTTTCCCCTCTTCTTTCCCCTCTTCTTTCGACTACCCGTTGTTCATTGTTACCAGAACCAGATGTCCAGGTCAACAGTTGTATTTGGTTGTTACAGAAGATACTGGTTGTTCATTTGTTTACTCTCTTTCCTTCTCTCTTTCTGTCCCTTTCCCCAACTCTCTTTTTCTTTTACTTTTTGTTTTTTTTTTTCTTTTTATTTTTCTTTTTTAATTTTTCTCTTCTTTCCCCTCTTCTTTCCCCTCTTCTTTCCCCTCTTCTTTCCCCTCTTCTTTCCCCTCTTCTTTCCCCTCTTCTTTCCCCTCTTCTTTCCCCTCTTCTTTCCCCTCTTCTCATAAAGGTACTAATTTTGTGTACAGATTTGTTATCTTTTCAAATACTAATTTAGTCTTTGAGTAGTTTTGTGATGACACGAAGCACAGTAGATTTTGACAAATCTTGTTTAAGCATAAAATAAGTGTAAGAAGTCATATCTGTAGCATAGAATTAGAAATTATAACAAGTGTATTAATTTGACAACATAAAGTTTTGATATTTCTTTTTTTTCTTTATAGTCCTTTAACACATTGCACATGATGTACCACGAGGCCACGGCTTGCCATGTGACTGGAGACCTGGTAGAACTTCTCTCTATTTTCCTTTCGGTTCTTAAGTCAACACGTCCGTATCTTCAAAGAAAAGGTTTGATTATAAGTCTTCAAAGGCTTATGGCTGTTGTCTGTAATTAATTTTCATGACCCAAACCCTAGTATTTTATCTTACTTATTATCTGTGTTTAAAAACTTCCTGTACAGTAGGAGATACAATTACTAACAGTTATTAAATTGTTACTTATTAATTTATTTATTGGCATAATATGAAACTCAGTTAAGTAAATTTAATAGCAGTAGACCAGTGAGATCTAACAGATTTCTAGATTGATTAAAATCATGCTAGAGGAAAAAGAGATTCTTCAGCAGTAAAATTGTGTGCTTTATTTAGTGAGCTTTTGAGGAATAAACTAAATGGATTTCTATGGGTTTTGCATTTGCAGATGTGAAGCAAGCTCTCATTCAGTGGCAGGAGCGAATTGAATTTGCCCATAAGCTCTTAACTCTGCTAAATTCCTATAGTCCTCCGGAACTTAGAAACGCTTGTATTGGTAAGTCATGATGGTAACTGCAGTCAGGAGGGATCTGTGCTACCCAGTCACCTGCTGTGAAGTTTAAATTCCATTTTTGCAAGTGTAAATGCTTACTAGGTACTCTGTAGACTGGGATTGTTTGTACTGCTGTTGTTAATACGTGAATATTGCCATTGTTCCTATTCTAAATAATTCTGGGTTTGTCAGCTTGAAGCTTGCTGCCTCATAAGGGACATGATTAAGGAATCACTCCTGAATTCAGGCATCAGCGAGTTTAGAATCAAATCCCAAATCTTACATTAAAATTCAAATATTAACTAGCACTCCACTCAGAAGGATGTATGGTGACCAAGGTAGTCTGAGTAACAGCTTTTAGTGTTCAATTTTATGATCCATTATAATAATAATAATAAAAGTAAAGCTTAAATAGTTTGTAGAATTGAATGGATTTGGGTTTGTAAATTGGAGGTGTAGGCATTAGATATGTGTCTCTCTTGCATTAAAAGACCTATTTCAAAAAGCTTTTCTAGTTTAGTTTTTTAAAATATTATTTAATGGATATAATCTGTGTTTTTATGCATGCTGATGAAGGCCCAAAACTGTGTCCAAATTACCTTTTTTTTTGTGTGTGTGTGTGTATGATTTGTATGCATTTTCCCTTTATTTTGAGTGCCTTTCTCCTTGCCCTCCTGACTGCTGCTGATTGACATTTTCCAGGCATCAAACCTGATATGTTTAAGAAGAAGAAAAGAGGGTAATTTTGTTGAGTTTCTGCTTTCTACAAGCTGGCTCCCTTCTCACTGGTGATTGCTCTGCCACTGAGCAGGTTTTCTCCCAGTGGCAGCGGTGAAGGGAATCTTGACTGATTGAGGGGTGTTCACTTTACGTGCTATTCACAGTAGAGCCTTCCTCCATGGTGCACATCCTCCATGGTGCACACCAAGCGCAGCAAAAGTGGTATGAAAGAGAGTTTGCAAATGCATGAGCCTGAAGTTAAACTGTTTGCTGTTAAGAAATAACAATATGTAATAGCAAAACCAACTTTTTGTTTGTAGATGTCCTCAAGGAGCTTGTACTTTTAAGTCCTCATGATTTCCTACATACTCTGGTTCCATTTCTACAGCACAATCATTGTACATACCACCACAGTAATATCCCAAGTAGGTATTTCAGTGATTGTATTTTGAAGTTCTCTTCCGCTATTATTACTCTTATCGTGTTCCTTGCTGATGTCAAATATTGACCTTTTTAATATATCCCTATTTTATCCTAACTTGTACTACAGTGTCTCTTGGACCTTATTTTCCATGTCGTGAAAATTTGAAATTAATAGGGGGGAAAAGCAATATTCGTCCTCCACGTCCTGAACTTAATATGTGCCTCTTGCCTACAATGGTGGAAGCCAGCAAGGTACGTACACCTATGGTCTTAAAATAGCTCTTTCTCTCTGGTTTTCCTGTTTTTATAGAAGTATTGTAAGAATCCAGTAGCAGAATGCATCTACGTTTTCTTTGTAAACAAAGCACAATTCTTCTTCAAGATGTGTTGTCCTCATATACTCCATTCTAGATGTGCACTCCAGCAGCACCATTTCCCTGCCCTTGGTGATACACAGCTTCATATTCCAGGCGTGATAAGAGTTTGAACCTTGTATTCAGAAAAAGAAACATAGCAAACATTTTGATAACCTTCCAGGGAGGCTGTTGATGGCGTTTATAAAGATAATTCAGGAACCGCCCAGGGATTGTCCAGATGGGTTTCAAAGTATGTTGAGATTTATTACCAAACAGCTAAGCTGATCCTCCAGGTTTCATTAGAATCTGTTCCATGGGGACTGAGGCATAATTTACTATTTGTTTGGGTAAAATACCAGTACCTGAAATACTGAATAGGGCTTTAAGTCTCCCACTCTCCATTTTCCCTTCTGTGGGCTTCCTGATGGGACGCCAGCTTCGGTGGGACTACTTTGTAGTCACTTGCCACATCCCATTATTACAGTTGCAGCAGTGGTGGGATTCAGCTCACAGAGCTTTGCCTATCTAAAAGGTCACTGTCCAGCTTTTTCTATGGTTGATGGTGATTAGTTACCTTCCTTTCCTGTCCTGGACACCCGAGTGCAGATGAGGTGACTCTTCCTCTGGAGGAGTCTCTCTCTCTCTCTCCATTGACCGCAGGGAATACTGAAATGGCTAGATTTTAGATAGCTAAAGTCAGGTAAGGTGAATCCCACCCTACAAGGAATATGTATGGACAATCATTTGAAGAAGGAAAACTGGTTACTTGCCGTACAGTAACTGTGGTTCTTCAAGATGCTTTGTCCACACAGATTCTGTGGTCCTCCTCCTGTGCTAACTCCCGAGTCCTGTCATAGGGGATTCTTATCGGTGAAGGAATTGAGTGGTGGTTGAAGCCGCCATACCCCTTATGCCCTCAGGTACAGTGGTCGCAAGGACACACTGGGTGCAGGCACAGCCCCAGTGGACACTGCTATTCAGAAAGAATCCAATCTCCTGCACATGGGGCCTATGTGCACGTAGATGGGAATCTGTGTGGGCAACACATTTCGAAGAAGCACGGTTACTGTAGGGTAAGTAACCCTTCTTTTTTAAAGCTTTCCCAATGATGCTTTGTATATTTGTGCACCATCAAATTTACTGTGTAACCAAAGGGTTTTTTTTAAAAAAGTAGAGACACAGAAATTATCCGTAGTGGTTTTTCCCATCACGTATCCAGAGGTAATGGATTTGATACTAAATAATGTAAATATTTGAACTTTAAAAATTGTCATGTTACATGACACAGTATTTTACCCTTTATCATGAATTCATATACGTTAGGAACCAGAAGATTTTTAAGCCTCCAAAACCACATCCACAATGATGTTACCCTGTGGTTTTGCAGGCTTATTTTTCATTCTTTTGTTTTGTATAAGATTGTGTTTGTTTGCTCGAGTTTTTGAGATTTCCTTTTGGCTATCTTGTCTACAGAAGCCGATGCTATTTTAAGCATATACATCCAAAATCTAGTGAAATATTGGCACACAAAACGCTTGACATATATTTATCATTTGGTTTGAGACATTCCTGAAAATACTGCTTCGAAAGCTTGTGAAGCTCAGTCTTGAGAAAATTCTGACTTCTATAGGTCATGGCTGACAAATTATAATTTAAAAAGTAGTAGAGCATATAAATTTAGGTGTCTGTGTCTGAGTTAAAATTACTGCGTTCTTGCCATCTTCCAAGATGTGATATTTGTGCAGCTTTGCATTTTCTCAGTCTGCTGATTCAGAATCCTACAACAGAAGTTTTTACTGGTGTGGGAATTGTATTTGCCGTCCCTCTGCCAATCTCACTATGGTGCTTGCCAAGGGCTTGGTGAGGAGACACAGCTGGCCTGGGTTAGACCTGGAAATTCCCATCGTGTTTTCCTGTAGTATTTGATGAAACATTTTAGGGCAAGAAGTGCAGTGGCTTTAAGCCAGTTGCTTAGGAACTCTGGTTCCTGTCCAGTTGCTTATGTAGTTTAAATGAAGCTCTCTTAAATCTTCAGGGCAAAGATGATGTTTACGATCGTATGCTGCTAGACTACTTCTTCTCTTACCATCAGTTCATCCATCTACTATGTCGAGTTGCAATCAACTGTGAAAAGTTTACTGAAACTTTAGTTAAAATGAGTAAGTATGAAGGTTAAACAGCCTAAGGATTTATTTTTTTTTTTTTCTGTGATAACTGTGAGTGCTTCTTCACTAAGTTTTATATGCAGAAGTTTTAAGAAAAAGCAGACCTTGTGAAACTTCCTGCACTGATCGTTCTGGACATTATTTTTATCCACAGAAGTGAACGATGTGTGTAATGTAGTGCAGTCATACCTAGGTGACTGTCATGCTTCAGGAGACTGAGGGGTGACCTCATTAATGTTTATAAATATGTTAAGGGCGAATGTCAAGAGGATGGAGCCAGGCTCTTCTCAGTGATGCCCAATGATAGGACAAGGAGCAATGGGTGTGAGCTGGAACACAGGAGGTTCCGCTTAAACATGAGAAGGAACTTCTTTACAGTGAGGGTGACAGAGCCCTGGAACAGGCTGCCCAGGGAGGTTGTGGAGTCTCCTTCTCTGGAGACATTCAAGACCCGCCTGGACACCTTCCTGTGTGATCTCGTTTAGGTTCCTGCTCTGGCAGGGGGATTGGACTAGATGATCTTTTGAGGTCCCTTCCAATCCCTGACATTCTGTGATTCTGTTCAGAAAGGAGCTGAGGCAACCAGTGAGAATTCAATCTCCTTGCACATTTAGCGTTTAATATGGGACTCACTGAAGTTTTTTTTGTTTGGGGTTTTTGTTTGTTTGTGGGGTTTTTTTGGTTTGGCAGCTGAATCCTCGGCGCCTCTGACAATGGCATTCATCAGCAACCTGACCAGAAGCATACAGACCATCTAGACAGTCACTGGTGGCGCTAGTTCTGTTGTTACCAACCCAGGTTTATTTTACTCCATAGTTGTGGGAAACATCACATTTAATGAAGTTTATAACCATTCACTTGTGTTGTTGTTTCAACTCAATACTTGTTTCAGCTCCAACAGTAGATACCACCAGTATTTGGGTTTCTTCCTGTGACAATGTAGACGTGTGTTTTTGGTGTGTGGACAAGGTGTTTGTGGCTTTCTCTGTCTGACTCCTCCAGCCATTCAGCTGGTTCTCTGCAGGACAGCATCCTGCCTTGAACTGCCCCGTTAAGTCCATGTACTACTCCAAGGGCACTTGGTAGGGTTTTTAAATTCTGTCTTCCACCACGGACCCTAGAATAAGCTGAGCTGCCCAGTGTGGCAGGTGCAGATGCACAAACCTCAGTGTCACACAGATGGTTAATACACGGGCACACAGACTGGAACCTGTCTCCTTTCAGTTGTCTAAAAATCAGACATATAGCCAGATCTTCCGCTGTAGTCAGTGGAGAGACGTAGATTCCTTCCAGAAGAAATTTATCTTGATTCTTAAATATCTTCAGCAGAATGAACCACCTTCTGAAAATACCTGCTCGTTCTCTCTGCCTGTAGAAGCTGGCTGGCTAGCTGTGATTAAATACCACTTCTGGACAAAACTATACAAAATTAATCTTGATCCCGAGTCACCCATTTGCTCATTGTTTGTCACACTCTTCTGATATTAACTCTAGCTAATTATTAATATTTACTACAGGTTGTGTTAGATACAAAGTGTCCTGGGAGTGTGTATCATTGGCTGTTGTTCAGTGTATCCCTTTACTCTTTCATGGTCTAGGTAACAATGGTGCTTGGGTTAATAATGAAGATTGCCCTTTAAAAATTATATGCTGGTTTTTTGTTAAAGCCTTCAAGCAGTTGAAAATGTAAGACAGTAATAAAATCACCTGATTACAAACCCAGAACTAAAGCCAGCTCTTTAGTTTTTTATTTCACAGAAATGCTGAAGAGATGCTGTTTAACATTTATTAAACATGCTGTAAAAACTTCACAGACAATAGGTCTTCCTGATTCTAAAAAACATCTAGAATGTGGTCTTATAAAATGACATGGCACCTTGGTACTGCTTTTATCAGGAAGTGCCTATCTCCAACAAAATTCTCACAAAATAACTTATTTCTCATAATATTTCAGGTGTCCTAGTTGCGTATGAAGGTTTGCCACTTCATCTTGCGTTATTCCCCAAACTTTGGACTGAGCTTTGTCAGACTCAGGTAAGAGCCAGTGCGTTTGAGAACTAATGGAATGGAAATACGGGCAAAATACAATGAATGTGAAATGGAGATCAACCTGTAAATTGTAACTAGTGGGTGCTGTTTAATGATTTTGAATGGAAAATACCTCTGCTTGTGTTGTCTGTCATCTGATAAAACCTGCTAAACCAACTGTAAAAATCTGGCAAATTGTATTTGCTCCCAGTATGCCCCGGGTCCTGCAGAACCTTACACAGCAGCTTCACACAGTACGTAGTACTGGCAGGATGGCAGTCCCTGCGGTCTCCAAACATTGCTTCATCCTGCCTCTGTGAATTTCCAGCTGTGTAGTGTAAACACTGATGTGATGAAATAAAAATTGCAAGATCTCCAAGTCTGGGTATCATGTGCTCACTGCAAGGAAGGGCCTTTGCACCTCTGCCAGAGGAGCCTGTTGTTGGCTCACAGGTTAGGAGACCCTGGCCCTTCACATCCATACTGATCATGATGAACTGGCATTCCTGTGGGCTAAACTTCATAAAAAGAAATGTGAAATAGTCATGGACAAATTAATAATAGTCATTATTAACTTGTACCATTTACTGATGCCTGATAGACCTGAAATGATTTTATCAGTAAGAATGGTCCAGTATGAATTAAGAACATGAGTGGGCCTGGCTAGATGCCTGCAGCCGAGACAGCCCTTGCAGACAGCGCTGCTGCAGTGCCGAACTTGCAGTGGTGACTTTGCAGTGTTCTCTCTCTCCTCACCAGTCTGCAATGTCAAAGAACTGCGTAAAGCTCCTCTGTGAAGATCCGGTTTTTGCAGAATATATAAAATGTATTCTGATGGATGAAAGGACCTTTCTGAACAACAACGTTGTATACACCTTTCTGACCCATTTTCTTCTGAAGGTAGGTGGTGTTTCAGTGATGATTTCTATCTCAAGAAGTGCAGCCATATGTGCTGTTGCAGTTGGGGTCCTGTGTTCACAATTCCATTTTTTGTGGTTTAGAAAAAAGCATATTTTCTTTTCACAGGTCCAAGGGCAGGTGTTTTCTGAAGCAAACTGTGCCAACTTAATCAATACTCTAATTACAAATCTAATAAATCAGTATCAAAGCCTAGAATCTGACTTCAGCAACCAGCGAGTTGAAATTTCCAAAGCAAGCTCCACTTTAAATGGGGTGAGTCTTTTCTAAGCCGTTCAAGTATTGGTATCATGTAGGAGACAGCTTATTTTCTGTGGAAACACTTCAGTGCCACACGCCAGGTTCTAATGAAAGAGGTGGGCATCGTTAGCTCTACTGTGTTCATGAGCTGGGTGCCTGGTGACAGCACAGAAGGTGACGTTAACTGGCTGGAAATGTTAACCCCTGCCAACAGGCTGGTCATCAGTTGACAGAGCAGCAATCTGAGCTCTCCAGAATTCTCCGTTCCACATACCTGGGTCTCCCAAGCCGTCGGTGGAGACCATAAGACTGGGAGGAGGACAGCTTGTTGTGGGGAACAAGTGATGCCAAGTGCAGTAGAGTTAATCGTAGAAATGTTCTAACCCAGCAAAGATTTCATCTTACAGTGAGCAGCACAGTACTGTCATTTGCTTAGGACAGAGCTACGGTAAGGTCAGCAATTAGTAGTCAGTGGGACATTTCAGTAGTGTAAGTACATGTAGAATTTTCATCTTTTGGATGTTCAGAACATGTTGAAGCCTCTGCTTTATTGCGCAGATCTGTCTGTGTGTAGGACTAATCAAATAGGAGTTTGAAATAAGGCTGGTTAAGTTTGTTTACTTCTCTGTTTTTAGGACCTCCGAGCACTTGCCTTGCTGCTTTCAGTGCACACTCCCAAACAGCTCAATTCAGCCCTGATTCCAACTTTACAAGAGCTTTTAAACAAATGTAGAGCTTGTCAACAACAGAGAAACTCATTACAAGAGCAAGAAGCCAAAGAAAGAAAAACTAAAGGTTTGTTTCCTACAAGAGTGTCACTAAGAATTCTAAGGTTTTACAGACTTTTACAAAATTACTCTAACACGTTGTTTTCTCACCACTGACGGTGGGCCATGTCTTGGCTCCAATCCCCAACACCACACAAGGAACGCTGTTTTATTATGGAGCTAAAATTGTAGGCAATTAGATTATTTTTTTTGTAAGGAAGTATTTATTGAAGTACTGTGTTTAATATGGAAAAGGATCAAAATGTGAAAGGCCTGTTACTGGGAGGTGTGGCACGAAAACAAGGCATGTTCCCTAAGCAAGTTTTCCTTTTTCTTACAGATGATGAAGGAGCCACTCCTGTGAAGAGAAGACGGGTCAGCAGTGACGAGGAGCACACTGTAGATAGCTGTATCAGCGACACAAAAACTGAACCCCGGGAGGCGCTGACCCCAACAAGCACTTCAGATAACGAGACACGGGACTCTTCGATCATTGATCCAGGCACTGAGCAAGATCCTCCTTCCCCTGAGAACAGTTCTGTCAAGGAGTACAGAATACAAGTTCCATCTTCATTTTCAGAAGACATCATGTTAGCGACACGGTCACAGCACACAGAAGAGCAGTCGGGAAATGGTAAATTTGAAGAATGCAAAGAATTTAAAGACCTGCAGACTTCCAAGGATTCCATTGGAGCCGAGGAGGACTCGGAGTTTCCTTCCACATCGATTTCAGCAGTTTTATCTGACCTCGCAGATTTGAGGAGCTGTGATGGTCAAGCCTTACCATCCCAGGACCCTGAAACTAGTTTATCAATCAGTTGTGGCCATTCCAGAGGACTTTTTAGTCACATGCAGCAGCATGACATTTTAGACATCCTGTGTAGGACCATTGAGTCTACGATTCATGTGGTCACAAGGATATCTGGAAAAGGAAACCAAGCTGCTTCTTGACATTAGATGGAGCATGTCTGCTTTTAAGTCTCTTTTTTTTTTTTTCTTCCCCCAAAAATGCTGTTTGTATAAGTTTTGCTTATTTCTGTTTTGTGCTTCAGTTTGTCCAGTGCTCTCTGCTTGAATGGCAAGATAGATTTATATGCTTAACTCTTGGTCAGGCAGAACTCCAGTTTGGGTTTCTTTTCGGTTGGGGTTTTGTTTTGGTTTTGTTTTTGGGTTTTGTTTTTTGTTTTTTTTTTTGCATCTACCGTACACTTTCTTAAAGGGCAATCAGATAATGAATATGTTTTATGTAATTAAGAGTTCACTGTAGTGGCTTTCATTTAATATGGCTGTCTGGGAGAACAGGGCCTCCTTGCCCTGTATGATGTAATTTAAACTTACGGCATTTTTACTGTGTATAATATGGTGTCCTCTGTGCCAGTTTTGTACCTTATAATAGAGGCAGATTGCCTCAGATCGCTGTGGTTCTTATTATCAAAATTAAGTTTACTTGTATACTAAACAACCACAAGAAATTTGATTCTGTAAAGAATCCTCTTTAGCTGTGGCCTGGCAGTATATATATGGTGCTTTATTTAACAGAATACCTGTGGAGGAAATAAAGCACACTTGATGTAAAATTAATTGTTTTATTTTTATTGACATGATCAGTTGCTATTCTGTGCACTTCATTAAACTGATTGTGATGACTTTTCATTTGTTTATAATATGTTGCTTCAGTCTTTGGATTTTTCATCAAAGGCAACTTCAAAAATGCAAAAGCTCCAGAGGGAAATGATGATCCGATGTATGTAACTGATGTAAATGTTGGTCCTTTTCTGGTTGGTTCACTTTGCATGAACGTTCATTCACAGTGGAGAGGGACTGGTGGTTGGTTACTGTTGCCCCCACTGTCAGAACACGAAATGGTGTCAGAAGCTGGTGGAACTTCTCATTTCATTTCCCTCAGTTTAACCTGTGCTAGTTGTATTTTTCTCCTGCAGCACTGGCAGACTGACTGCCTTTTCACCCTCTGTCCCTGGGGCCTGCTCTGCTTTCTTGACAACTTCTCCACCCCTCAAAATGCTGGAATGACTTTATCACCTTTCCCTGTCACATTTCCTCCTGTTACTTCTCAGCAATATCCATTTCCTGTGTGATCTTTCAGACTGTCAACGATACTGCTTTTAATGTCTCATTAAACTCCATTTTCAGCTTCATTTTCCAGTTGCTTAGCTCATTTGTTTTTCTATTGTCTTCCTAACACATCTATCTTGGTCTTCTTTATTCCAAATTCTTTCATTCTGTCTACCATTTAACATAGTTTAGCATCACTTGCTTCTCCACAATTCTATTATGTGATGCTTTGTGACTCCTCTTACTTTCTTTGAATCTACTCTCAGATTTTTTTACCTTCTCTAATTAATAATTTCTGTCTTTAAAGTTTGCACTTCATATTCACCTTTATTAGCACTTTTATTCCTGCATTTAGCAGACACTACGCTTAAGCTGGTCTCCTTATCATTCAGACATGAAGTAATGATGTTTTCACTCTCTTTAGGAATAATTTTATTACCCTTTCTGAGCAACTCCTCCGTAGATTGTAACATCACAGAAATCTTCAACAGCTTCCACTCAAAACTTCTACATAATCAATATCAGAATTCATCTATCAAGTCTTCTACCAAGCCTACTAATGGTGAGGTCAAGATGTCTTCAGGAAGATGCTCAACTATACATCTAAAAACCTTGATGACATGAAGCAGCCATTATAACGCTTTGGTGAGTAGTCTGTTAATTATTATTAAAAATGTGCATCTGATTTTTGCTATGTTGTCTGACTTCACCTTTCAGCTATTGCACTTTTGTTGGCTTTAGCTTCTCATCCAGGATGAGATCACACCCTGATTCTGTTACTAAGGAGTGAGAGATTCTGTCTTCTCTCATGTTTTCTCTCATTATTTTGAACCCCTTTTTGAAGTGCATACCAAGTATAAACAGTATTTTAGTAATTATTTCATAAATGATACACAAATAATAGAACCCTTTTTCCACTTCTGTGCTCCCAGGTGAACACTGACTATTGACCAGATCCTTTATAAGTTATTTTTAGGACGCTTTCCCGTACAGACCTGTATATGTGATTGGCAAATGCTATTAGTGGTAATTCTGTATTTTATTGTCAATTATTTTCCCACAAGTATAGAACTGGCCGTTTAGAATCCCACAAGAAGCCCATTTATTTGATAACCGTGTTCCGTTAACAAAGAAGTTACCATTTCAGATGACATCTCGGTGTGTTGGGTTTTGGTGGCTCTCTAAGCAAAGTACCTTCACTTAGTAACAGGTGTCCCACACAGGAGCCATGTTAGGCCAGCAGTTCCCTTTACAACCCCTTCAAAAAGCTAGACCAAATTTTCCCAGATATTAAAAACCATGTTGGTTAGCTTTAATTAAATGATTGTCCTGTAGTTCTCACCTGACTGAATTTAATACTAGCTTTTCCATTCCTCTGCTCACAAGTTGTGTCAGGTTTACCAGAGGTATCGTTATTCTTACTGCTCTTCCCTCCCGTTACCTTCCCATTTCCCCATTGAGTATTCTTGCAATTTTTACTGGGAATTTTTTCCCCAGTTTTCATTTTTTTTCAAACAAAAATAAGTGGTACCTGCACAAACTTGTCTCCTCTTCTACATCCTTGTTTGCACCTGTTTATCTTCCTCTGGGTCCCTCATTTGACATGTTCTGTAAGTCATGACTCCTTCCATAGCATTCCCCTTCTTTCACTCTGAATCTCTGTTCTAGTTGGTGTTTCTTTGCCTTCAGGAGTGCTTCTTACCCCTGTCTTGGAAAACCCCATCTTTAACGGGCTTCCTCAGTCCCTTAAAGCTTTTTTTCTCTTCCATGGCTCGTCCCACCTCCTGTTTAACCCCTTCCAAATTAAGCTTTTAAAACACGTTCTCCTTCCATAGTCCTCGCCGCGTGTTGAAGAATGGCTCAGGGATAAGGGCCACAGTTCGACTGAGCAATTGTACGACCAGAGCCTGTTTTAGTAGGCCCTAGTTGACATAAGTTGAGTGGAATTTTCCGATACATGCAGTTTAGCTGCTACGTGCAGCTTAGCAAGAACAGGCTGGCCTTGCAGGATAAGTGTAACAACTTTGTAGAAGGAGTAGCGCTTGGCAAGCAGGATGCGCTGATATAGTTTTACTGACTCTGTGAGAACCGCAAGCAAGAGAACAATGCAAGTCTGTAAATGTAACCTTTAGTATTATAACCAATCATTTTTATGCCTAATAGTATGATGTAATTAATCACCAATCACCTAATGCCTAATCGGCACAACTAACTGCATAAATGAGTATTATCCGGGCTAATAAATCGATTCACGATCTATCACTCGTATTGGGTCGGCTTCGTGATTCCTCCGCCGCTCGCAGCCGCGCAGTCCCTAACAGCGAGCCGGCGCCTCCTGCACTCCAGCGGTTAAGAGCACCCTCTGCACTGATTTTTGGCTGTAGTCTTACACATCTTGTCTTGCACATTTATTTTTCCTTTGGGTTTCCTCGGAGACCAGACTGTTGTCCAGAATCTCACTGCAGTACGAAAGCACCGCATCACAAACAAAACTGCCTTTTCCTGTTTCTGCTTTGTCACTTCTTTTATGCTGTTCATTCTCCCTGGAATGTCTTCTGTGCTCATTAGTCTCCTTAAAACACATGAATACTGTAAACTTAAGCACAAACTCTTTACATCTGTCTCCACTCCTGCTGTTCTGTTACACTGGGAAGATTTTAGGATTTTTTTTAAATTTATTTAGAAAACAAACTACATAATTTCATTATGTATGATACTATCATATCATTATCACCATACTGTTAGTAAATTATATGTAATTCTTAACTCTGCTCCCTCCAGCTTAAGGGCTGAGGATAACAAGTAGTTTAACATTCTTTGGTTTTATTAAACTCTCGGGGAGTCTATGAGAAATGTTAGCACTCAAGAAGAAATTGTTTTGCCTCTGTAAGATGAGAATTTCCCCCTTCATGGCTGGCGGACAGTGCTAGAAATTCTCCTGCAGGCTGCCTGCTACAGGTGAAATGAACTTCTCTTTGATTTTTTCTCAGTTCCAAAATAACTGTGTGCAGAAATTGAACTTTTAGGTTGGCAATACAATACTCAAGGCAGCTAAG
>NW_010325257.1:1880-3425 GCF_000700745.2 Antrostomus carolinensis | reverse complement strand
TGGTAAAGCAAAAATATTTGGTTTTGCTTTTTTTGACTGTAAGGGCAGTCAGTCAGGGGCCATCTGGGGGTTATAAAGCCGTCTGCCCGTTTCTTACACAGGTTGGCCTACAGGCAGGATGAAAAGGTAGGTACTTCATATTTTTAACTTAAGAAAGCTTGGACATATTATCAAACTTACAGCTGCACAGGCACGAGGAAACAAGAAGAGCACAAAAGCAGCCATGCCATCTTCAGGTCACTACCCTTTCCTTAAAGAGGACCTGAGGGCTCCCTGGGGCTGTTCCTCCTCATACAGTGTTGGACTTCTGGGGGTTTTGGTGGAACACTGGAAACACAAGTAAGTTGCTTCTTTTTTAACCCTGATGATTGGAAGTTGGTCCAGTTGAACACTCCTGCTAGTGGAAGGAGACAAGGAAATTCAGACTAGCACAGCATGCAAGTAGTGGGCACTTGTGACCCAAAGAGGGAAGGGGTTTTTCAGTCAGGAGGGAAACTGTTGAGGCATACTTCCCGGAGAAGTAGCAGGGTTGTAGGATACCCTGTTTAACAAACTTGTAATTAGATGTAACTAACAGCCTGCTCTCGGGTACTAAACTGGCACAGAATCTCTTGCATGGTGTGCACACAAAACAGCTTAGCCTGATCTCACTTTTAAACTTAGATTTTTCTATTTTTATTTCAAGGTTGCCCCTTCATCAACCAACACTCTAGCTCAACATAGATTCTGTATTCAAAATGTCAGGCTCTCTGTCCTTGAATATTTATCAAAAAAGGTAAGTAAATTTTGAGCATTCAGAAAAAGCTGCTGACACACGATACTTCTGAGGAGGCTGTTCTCCACCTATTAGGACACCTAAACCACAAGCAATGCAACACTTAGTAACCAGTCTGTACATCTGTCCTGTCACCGTGAGGCGTTTGTTCTTGTTACTACAACAAACCTCACCTAAGGTCCCAGGGGATAACTGACTGCAAACTTTTCAGGAAAACCTCGCCTGTAGAAAAAAGCAGCACATCTCTATCTTCTGCATGATGTAAGTTTGTGTGGTACAGTTGCCATATGTTGGTGTCCTGTAAAAATGAAATATATAGGACTTAACTTCTATACAGACTGATTTAGTTTGGCAGTATCAGTTAATGGAGAAAATAAACTGTGTGTAAAATCACATATTTTATTGAGCCAACTATGTTTTCCAGAGGCAGCTTGCCCTTTTTTAGTCAATTTGTTTCAAATTGCATACTTAATACACTTTTTATAAAGCATTTGAGAATTAAGTTATCCTTGCTAACCTCAGTGTGATTGGATTAGAAGTAACAATACTTTCAATATCCCAAGTATGCTCCTGTCACCTTTCTGTAAAAAGACAGTTGCTTGCTTTAATGTGAGCTACAGAATTGCTGAGGGCCATCAATTATTGAAGTAGAAGGATTAGAGAATTGCAAAAGGAAAGCATTATTACTGTTTTTCTTCCAAAATAAATTTCACACTGAGGTCAAGTAAGGGAGTCCAGTGCATGCAGATGTAACAGTGGTAACCGCCATA
>NW_010325257.1:0-1850 GCF_000700745.2 Antrostomus carolinensis | reverse complement strand
AAACTGTCCAGAGTTAGAAACAAATTCAGTCTGCAGTTAAATCAATCTGAAGAAGTATTCAAAGAGGCTGTAAACTCTATCACCCACATTTCTTGAAAGATCTAAAGTATCAGCAGTTTTCTAATCCCTTTCAGTTCACCTCTGATGGGAACCCCATCTCCTAGAGGGATTTAATTTTGCCACTCGATACACTGAATATTAAAGAACTGCAAATGCTTTCTATTGATTCATGCAGCTTACCTACCTATGGCGGTAGTACGTGACTGCAGCTCAATCATCAGTTAAGTTGCAGGCAAGTGGAACAGAGGTCATCAGTTTCCCCCACGTTTATATACATATACCACCTCATTCACTAAAAATCCATAAATAATGCTTAAATTATATACAGTATCATAGAAGTGGGTCTTTATTCTTCCCACAAATAAATTACTTGTTTTAAAAAACCAAATGTTAACAAAGTATAAAAAGTAATGCCCTAACAAGACCACAGTGCTGTTATCATTCCATGGTGTCTTTGGATTGCTGCAGTAAAATACGTATTTCTTCAAAATACTGCTGCTTCCAACACTGTCTTGTGCTATCTTCGTTAGAGACAGGAACTCCTTTGCACTCTAACTGCAGTTCCGTTTGAGCAGCCATATCCTTGAAATTCAAGGCAACCGTTGCATAATGTTCTGAAGGAAGAAAACACAACATTTCAGTCAAGTGGTTTTTAAAGGATTAGATTTGTTGTTGCTAATTTCTTAGCTGCTTTTGCCTGTGTCTGAGCAAAGCCTCTTTTCACAGATGACAACTGCTGTGGACATCAGGCTGTTCTCCAAAGAACGCAAACTAAGTGAGCTTCCAGTTAGCAAGGCTGTCAGGTGTCACCTTGGTTCCTTCTCCCTGCAAAGTGTAGCCTCTGTTAGAGGTCCCCAAACAAGACTCACCATCAGGCCAGCTTCTACACCTCCACTTCAGGACAATTCTTTGGCTTGGGACCTGTAAGAAGATAAGAAGGTTCTCCCCATTACTGTTTGAGATAATTCACGTGATGACAACTCAATGCTAATCCTCCCCTGAAAAATAAGGAGTATTGTCTTATGTAATAGTAACGTGCATGTAAACAATACAAAGACTGGGGTTTGTTGGGATTATTTTTTTTTAAATAAACTGTTTTCATCAAACTCTTGGCTTGCTACATTCCACTGGTTTGTTTTCTCTGTGGGAAAAGGTCAGGCTGATAGTTACTGAGCGTAAAATGTTGGTTTTCTAGCAGACCTTGAAATGAGTGCCAGTAGGAGTCACGTTTTCACTTCTGAAATGTGTGAAGACCACAGAGCACACCTGTGAGTTTCCGTTTCGGAATCCAGGCTGCGTGAATGTACAAGGAGACAGTCCTGCATGAAAACGACTGCCAGCCTCCCGCCAGCTCGCAGCGAGCAGGGGAGGCACAGCTTCAGCATGTGCATTAACTCAGCTGAGGTTTGGTCTAAACCAGGTCTCATTGTTTTCACTAAGCTGTTAGGTTAATATTTTGACTGTTTCAGTAGTTCTGTATTTAATTGCAAAGCTTGATGAACGTCACTGACCTCCCTCACCTTCCATAATGGGGTGTTACCACTGAGGCCAGTCTCTGCTGTAACAGTTCTGCAGTGTGCACGTTTCCAGACTGAGCCCTTTCTGGAGTCACAACAATTTTTATTAGCTTGACATGAGAATCCAATTTTCCAAAGCTTTGCTTTTTTAAAAACTGTCCAGTTCTCAGTGATACTTCCTGCCCATCATCTGGATGGACTTAAGATACTAAGTCTAAGCTCAGCAACTGTGAAAATGGCTTTTCAGAGATTTCAAAAACAGAGCTGAGCTCT